>NW_027451423.1:0-10529 GCF_964194025.1 Convolutriloba macropyga
CCATTCAGTCATTAATTCCAACTTTCAAATGTTGTTGTTTCAGCTTTCGCTTACTAGAAGCAACATAATACTCGCTGCAATACAGACCTCGGAAACCCTCACCGTGAATAAGGTTCACTCACACTCACATATTTCACTACATTTTGCGTGGGATTGGAGATGAGGCTACTCGTTCTTGCTCAGTACTAGGCTGAAAATTAACGAAACTTCGTTACAAACGTTCACATGTTGATGTTTCCGCTTTCGCGTACTCGAAACAACATAATACTAGTCTTTGTAATTTAGTTTCATAATTTCAACTGTTCTCATGCAGAATTTTTGCTCATTCTTATCCCAAATTTTGACCTGGCTACTAGTTACACTCCTTGTACTTATTGCAAAATGACCACAAATTTCAACAGCTTTCACATGTTGCTGTTTCGGCTTTCGCTTACTACAGTCAACATAATACTCGTTGCAAAATAAGTGCTCGGCATCTGCAATTTTCCAAAGACGAAGTTTCGCCAGTTCAATTTTCGCTCGCCAATTATGGCTACTAATTCACACGGTACTGAGCTCAACAACATTAAATTTGTTCAGCAAGACTTTCACATGTTGATGTTTTGGCTTTCGCCTACTAGAAGCAACATAATACTCGTCTTGTTAGCTCATTCAATGAGAATAGCTTTTCCCGTTGAGAATTTTTGCCTTCAATTGGCGTTGTAGTGAGTTTGGCTACTCAGATCACCAAAATACTTGTGACAATTCGAACCAGAAATGTTTTCAATTTTCACATGCTGATGTTTCGGATTCAACCTACTAGAAGCAGCATAATACTTGTATTCAACAATTTCTGTATCAAATCCCAGTTTTCTCTGGTGCATCTTTGCCAAACTATTCCAAACTGCCTGAGTCTGAATACCAATTACAGGTACTAGTAAATGCACGTTACTAAGGACTATATAGTTCTAGGTTACTGTACACAACGACGTTCACATGTTGATGTTTCAGCTGCCGCTTACTAGAAACAACATAATACTTATCGTGCATACCTTTCCATAACTTGTCCTTTTCAGATGCATTAGTTTCCCTTTGTCTTGGCTTCTACAGTCAGACTGGCTACTAGTAACAGCACAGTACTAATCACATATCGTTCTACAGTTTGCAGACAACTTTCACATGTTGATGTTTCAGCTTTCGCCTACTAGAAACAACATAATACTCGCTGTATACATTTGTAGTTCTCTATGTAACTTTCATGTGAAGAAGTTTCGCCAGTCTTTTTGACTGTCTCAAATCTGAGTCATGCTTAGGCTACTAGTTGCTTCATAGTACTTATCGCCTCGAGATCATTGAACAAAACTTGATTTTCACATGTTGCTGTTTCAGCTTCCGCTTACTAGAAACAACATAATACTAGTCTCATTAAGTTCCGTCTCTTTGCAATTTTCTTATGAAGAAAATTCGCCATCACAATGACTCCAGCAGTTCTTGATCAAGGAATGCAATCATTGATCAGAATGCTATTATTTGAATCGGTTCTGCTTTAAGTGTTCCAATTTTATTGGAAGCACCAACAATAGAACATCAATGTGTTCAATCGAGAGTTATATAACCCTGAATCGGACGCAGTCAACAGCCGAAGCCGAGACCGCCTTTTGCGTTAGAGAGGTCGGTAAACAAATCTTGCGATTCATACCGAATTAACACATATAGCTGTGCTCCTCTTCGTAAAGCGAGCCAAGTGATCCCCTGTTGAAGGATGTATTTGGACCAATCTAGTAGCATTTGGTTTCCAACAAGCTCTCCCAAGTTAGCTTACTTATTGGGCTTTTCAACCAATTCGGTTGGCTACAAGCATCATCAAAGTACTAGCCACAGTTTGATCGCAAAATTCTACGACTTTCACATGTTGATGTTTCGGCTTGCGCTTAGCCTACTATAAGCAACATAATACTAGTCATATCATAGAGCGTGATCAGCTTGTGACGTTCTCATGATGAAGTTTCACCAACAGTGTCTCACTTCGAGCTTAAATCCAGCTACTAGTAACTACACAGTACTGACTGCAACGATAACTTTTATCTATACCTTTCACATGCTGCGCTTTCGGCCAGGGCCTACTAACGTCAACATAATACTCGATATAAACTTTTGTTCATGATGCAGCTTCCCCATGCAGAAGTTTCGCCTTCAAATGCTCTCTTGGCCATATGACGTAAGAAAAGGTTACTAGTAACATCACAGTACTAGCCACAGTTTGATTGCAAAATTCTACGACTTTCACATGTTGATGTTTCGGCTTGCGCTTAGCCTACTAGAAGCAACATAATACTAGTCATATCATAGAGCGTGATCAGCTTGTGACGTTCTCATGATGAAGTTTCACCAACAGTGTCTCATTTCGAGCTTAAATCCAGCTACTAGTAACTACACAGTACTGACTGCAACGCTAACTTTTATCTATACCTTTCACATGCTGCGCTTTCGGCCAGGGCCTACTAACGTCAACATAATACTCGATATAAACTTTTGTTCATGATGCAGCTTCCCCATGCAGAAGTTTCGCCTTCAAATGCTCTCTTGGCCATATGACGTAACACAAGGTTACTAGTAACATCACAGTACTAGCCACAATTTGATCGCAAAATTCTACGACTTTCACATGTTGATGTTTCGGCTTGCGCTTAGCCTACTATAAGCAACATAATACTAGTCATATCATAGAGCGTGATCAGCTTGTGACGTTCTCATGATGAAGTTTCACCAACAGTGTCTCACTTCGAGCTTAAATCCAGCTACTAGTAACTACACAGTACTGACTGCAACGATAACTTTTATCTATACCTTTCACATGCTGCGCTTTCGGCCAGGGCCTACTAACGTCAACATAATACTCGATATAAACTTTTGTTCATGATGCAGCTTCCCCATGCAGAAGTTTCGCCTTCAAATGCTCTCTTGGCCATATGACGTAAGAAAAGGTTACTAGTAACATCACAGTACTAGCCACAGTTTGATTGCAAAATTCTACGACTTTCACATGTTGATGTTTCGGCTTGCGCTTAGCCTACTAGAAGCAACATAATACTAGTCATATCATAGAGCGTGATCAGCTTGTGACGTTCTCATGATGAAGTTTCACCAACAGTGTCTCATTTCGAGCTTAAATCCAGCTACTAGTAACTACACAGTACTGACTGCAACGCTAACTTTTATCTATACCTTTCACATGCTGCGCTTTCGGCCAGGGCCTACTAACGTCAACATAATACTCGATATAAACTTTTGTTCATGATGCAGCTTCCCCATGCAGAAGTTTCGCCTTCAAATGCTCTCTTGGCCATATGACGTAACACAAGGTTACTAGTAACATCACAGTACTAGCCACAATTTGATCGCAAAATTCTACGACTTTCACATGTTGATGTTTCGGCTTGCGCTTAGCCTACTAGAAGCAACATAATACTAGTCATATCATGGAGCGTGATCAGCTTGTGACGTTCTCATGATGAAGTTTCACCAACAGTGTCTCATTTCGAGCTTAAATCCAGCTACTAGTAACTACACAGTACTGACTGCAACGATAACTTTTATCTATACCTTTCACATGCTGCGCTTTCGGCCAGGGCCTACTAATGTCAACATAATACTCGATATAAACTTTTGTTCATGATGCAGCTTCCCCATGCAGAAGTTTCGCCTTCAAATGCTCTCTTGGCCATATGACGTAACACAAGGTTACTAGTAACATCACAGTACTAGCCACAATTTGATCGCAAAATTCTACGACTTTCACATGTTGATGTTTCGGCTTGCGCTTAGCCTACTAGAAGCAACATAATACTAGTCATATCATAGAGCTTGATCAGCTTGTGACATTCTCATGATGAAGTTTCACCAACAGTGTCTCATTTTGAGCTTAAATCCAGCTACTAGTAACTACACAGTACTGACTGCAACAATAACTTTTATCTATACCTTTCACATGCTGCGTTTTCGGCCAAGGCCTACTAACGTCAACATAATACTCGATATAAAATTTTGATCATGATGCAGCTTTCCCATGCAGAAGTTTCGCCTTCAAATGCTCTCTTGGCCATATGACGGAACACCAGGTTACTAGTAACATCACAGTACTAGCCACAGTTTGATTGCAAAATTCTACGACTTTCACATGTTGATGTTTCGGCTTGCGCTTAGCCTACTAGAAGCAACATAATACTAGTCATATCATAGAGCGTGATCAGCTTGTGACGTTCTCATGATGAAGTTTCACCAATAGTGTTTCATTCGAATTGGTTCTGCTTTAAGCTCTCCAATTGTTTTGGATGAACCAGTTTTGCCCTTCGAAGCCACTTTTGTGAGCTTTTGTGGGTCTTTACCAAGAGGATATACCTCAAGGCCTCTTTCAATTCCTTTAAGTTCTTTCAACTCCTTTACAGTTTCTAGGTTCACATAGCTGCAAACCTTATTTCTAGTTTTAAGTCTGGCCAACTTGGGGAGAGTTGGTGCAGACCGTGACCAATTCTAGTAGGATGCCACAACAAGAATGTGATCAACTTAGCTTGTCGATGAACCTGCCCCACATTCAAACAACTCTATCGCCTTTTCCTCGTATAGTTATATGCGAGGGCCTCTCATAGAGAGCGCTGTTAGCAACCTTTTCCACATAGACGATAAAGTTGTGAGTGTTTTGCACATGGCTGTTGTCATCACCACGTGACGAGTCAACTCAGCTTGACTCTCTACACTCCGACAAGCTTTGCACATACGCCTTTAGTTCAGTATGTGTCTTTAATCTGACTCCGGTGCCTCAAGCCGGAAAAATTGTCAGATTATGATCATTATCGGTTAGTCATCCCGATGCAAGATCGTATCGTACTGTCTTTGTCTACCTCCAGATTCCGAAGAACAGGAGGAGACTCTCCCAGACCTACATATCTGGGAGAATGTTCAGAGGGCGAGAAGCTGTGGATTACTCTCCCCTAAGAACTGACTAAACTTTACCCTCGTCCAAGGTAAGTTTATTTTAGCTAGCCTTCTATGTAAAGGATCTGAGGCTAAGCTGTGTTTTTTCGAGCCTTTGGCTCGGAGCAAGTTCAGTGGGCGCCCCGAGTAGCTCAACTCTTTCCCACTGAACAGCGCAACGCTCTGTCACTCGCTGGGATTTTTGCGTGTCGGTTCTAACCACGCGACTTGTGGACCTTTTTAGGCCTTTCTCATTCACAAGTCTATAGCTGGGCTTCTATAACCCAGCTTCTGAGATCTAGATAGCTGCAGTTCTGCTAGGCTGCTTTTGCTAACTAGTCTCCCTTTAAGCAGTCCCTTGCCATGACTGCTGAACTATGTATCCACACAAGTAGTTTTTGAGCTCGATACATAATTCGAGATTGGTTGCCAAACAATCTCTAGCGACAGAGCGTCATGCGCACTACAGACATGGCCTCTACCAGCAGCCATGCCCGAAGGAATCAATCACTGATCCTTCCGCAGGTTCCCCTACGGAAACCTTGTTACGACTTTTACTTCCTCTAGACAATTAAGCTCGATCCGCTTCATCCCGTTGCCGGAGACCGAAGTCCCAACAGTAGGAATTTGCAATTCTTGCTTAACTATCCAATCAGTAGTAGCGACGGGCGGTGTGTACAAAGGGCAGGGACGTAATCCCTATGAGTTGTTGACTCATAAGTACCAGGAATTCCTGGTTCACGTCTGCAAGTTACAACAGACGATCCCCTTGAAGCGCTGTACTTTTCTCTGATTGCCCAGTCCATTTCGGACCAAGGGCTGAGTACTCAATCTAAAAGTACACAGTGTAGCGCGCGTGCAGTCCAGAACATCTAAGGGCATCACAGACCTGTTATAGCCTCACTTCATCTGCGGTATTTAATTCCGCATAGTTCCTCTAAGAAGTGTTTGAATTCACATATAGTGAATTTCATTATTTAGATGGAGAAGATCTCGTTCGTTATCGGAATTAACCAGACAGATCACTCCACTAACTAAGAACGGCCATGCACCACCGCCCATATAATCATGAAAGATATTCAATCTGTCAATCCTTAAGATGTCTGGACCGGGTGAGTTTTCCCGTGTTGAGTCAAATTAAGCCGCAGGCTCCACTCCTGGTGGTGCCCTTCCGTCAATTCCTTTAAGTTTCGATTTTGCAACCATACTTCCCCCGGAACCAATAAACTTTGGTTTCCCGGTTAATCTCTTGCCAAGTCAAGATCGACTTTGACAAATTGTAGGTTGGTATAGTTTATGGTCAGAATTACGAGGGTATCTAATCCTCTTCAATACTCTGACTTTCGTTCTTGATTAATGAAAACATTCTTGGCAAATGCTTTCGCAGTAGTTTGTCTTGCCACGATCCAAGAATTTCACCTCTAACGTAGCAATACAAATGCCCCCGTCTGTTCCTTTCAATCATTACCGCACTCAGCCAACCGGCATCAATCGAGTAGCGGGTCATTCTCCATTATTCCATGCTTTATTATTCGATCCCAAAGGATGCTTTGAACACTCTAATTTTCTCAGGGTGAAAACACCGTTTCCACAGTTCGTCACATTTAAGTGCAAACTATTTCTTCGATGCGAAGGATGAGCGGAACGAGTCAACAGATTTAACTGAAGACCATGTTGCCGTTCTACTCAAACAGATCCAACTATGAGCTTTTTAAACGCAGCAACTATTGCATACGCTTGTAGAGGCTGGTATTACCGCGGCTGCTGGCACCAGACTTGCCCTCTACTCGTTCATCAATGGAGCTTTTAAGTCCATTCCATTCTGATTACAAACCATAAAGGTTCATATCATTATTTCTAGTCACTACCTCCTCGTGCGGAGAGTGGGTAATTTGCGTGCCTGCTGCCTTCCTTGGATGTGGTAGCCGTTTCTAAGGCTCCCTCTCCGGAATCGAACCCTGATTCCCCGTTACCCGTCACAACCATGGTAGTCCGTTACACTACCATCATAGGTTGATAGGTCAGAAATTCGGAAGTTCCGTCCCCAAGCCGAAGCTATCTGGGATCTTTCAGTTACTAGGACTCATCACGGGATGTGTCTGTACTTAGCAAATCACCCGGTGTAGTCTTGTAAAAGTCTCCGACAGTGTCGGACAATCAGCATGCATTAGCTGCAGGGTTACCGCAGTTATTCATTTAGCTTGCAAATCAACTAATAGATAGTAACTGATTTAATGAGCCATTCGCGGTTCCACTTTTTCAAGCTTCGCTTGCACATGCATGGCTTAGTCTTTCAGACAAGCATATGGCAACTGACAGGATCAATCAGTTTAATTGTACTTTGAACAATCTTTCGATTTGTTCGAATTTAGAAAGACATAGCCTTGCGGCCTCGTCAATCTTGCTTTGAGCTTTTTAAATCACGAAGAGTTTCAATGCATGCTTTGGCATGGCTACTAGTTACTACACAGTACTCTACACACTTAGAGTTACCCACGATTACACATTTCACATGCTGATGTTTCGGCTCGCGCGTACTAGAAACAGCATAATACTATGTGTACTGGTAGATAGCGCTCTGTGAGCATTTCCCATGAGCAGGTTTTGCCCTCCAAATCTCTGTTCTACTGTTACCAATACCGGCTAACAACTGTATCATACTAGGGAGAATTGACTCATGATTTAAAAACCAGATGTTCACATGTCGATGTTTCGGCTCTCGCCTACTAGAAACAACATAATACTAGTCTGTTAAAAATCTCAATCACGCCGCCTCTTCAGATACAGAAGTTTTACCTTTTATTGGTTAGAGAACAGCTTTCCAGCTGTCGACATGGTTACTAGTAACAACACCGTACTCAACACAAAAACTTTTCAACTTCACAACTTTCACATGCTGATGTTTCTGCTTTCGCATACTAGAAACAGCATAATACTTATTGTTTTGTCAAGTAATTTGTGTGTCTTTCCCATGTGAAGTTTCACCGGTCAACAATGTTTCCCTGACCAATTACGGCTACTAGTAGCTGTATAATACTAGGGAAAATGATTGAGGATTTAATATCAGATTTTCACATGTTGATGTTTCGGCTTTCGCCTACTAGAAACAACATAATACTAGTCTGCTAAGAAATCTCGCTCAAATTGCCTTTTCACATACAGAAGTTTCACCTTCTATTGGTTAGAGAACAGTTCTCAGCTGTCGACATGGTTACTAGTAACAACATCGTACTCAACACAAAAATTCTTCAACTTCACAACTTTCACATGCTGATGTTTCTGCTTTCGCGTACTAGAAACAGCATAATACTTATTGCTTTGTCAAGAAGTGTGTGTGTCTTTCCCATGCGAAAGTTTCACCGGTCAGCAATAATTGCCGTGTCCAATTAAGGTTACTCATAGCTGTATAATACTAGGGAAAATGATTGAGGATTTAATATCAGATTTTCACATGTTGATGTTTCGGCTTTCGCCTACTAGAAACAACATAATACTAGTCTGCTAATAAATCTCGCTCAAATTGCCTTTTCACATACAGAAGTTTCACCTCTTCTTGGTCACTGTACAGATGATGCTGTCTGTTCTTTATTTGGTTCTGCTTATTATAAGGAGGGGCATCACTCCTTCCTCCTTGGTTTGCATGCATTAAGCCTGCTTTGTGAAAAGCGTATCTTTCTAGCTTTTCTTCGCCTTACTCGAGTAGGACGATACAATCCAGACATTAGTCAGTCTTGGTGTAAAGTCACTGAGTATTATTCGGTTCTGCTTTATTCAGCAATATGCTGTATAATTGTTGTAATTTGCGAACATATTTGTTCTCAGTTCCGAACTACTAGCGACGACAGATTACCAGCGGTCATGAGCCATCAAGGTAGTTCTTTGGTGCATCAAGTAGAGAGGTGCCATCAAACAACACTTCCCTAATAATGCTACACACATAGAATTTGCTACAGTGCAGCTTTTTACTTTGCAAAATTTGCGCACAAATTTTGCATAGAATAAATGTTTTATCAAGATTTTTAGATCCCCTCCCTTGAGAGAACGTTACTCCTTTAAGTGAACACCCCGCGGCGTCCTGTTGTTATTGCTTATAACCATTTCGCAAGCCGGAGGCATAATGCACTACGCAAGCCGCTACTTTGGCACAGAGGCACCTAGTTTTACACCCGGGACTTCAGGTGGCCCAGTTTTACACCCAGTACAGCGGTGCCAGTTGGTAACCCGGTGGATCCTCGGAGACCAGACATGATCATAGATCAAACCCGATGTATGCTACTCCTGAACGTATAGTATCTCCACTGTGCAATGAAATTATCGTTCGTTTCGGGCCTTCCTATACGTTCAGCAGACAATCGCTAGGAATTCACCTCGTGACCCGTGGTGACCACACTGGATTTCAAGTTTATTGATTTGGACAGACCTGTCATTTATTTTGCTTTTCAGCTTCAGTTCTGCTCGATCTAGCTTGCCTAAGGCTTGATCTCGCTTTGCTCACCCCTGTAGGAGCCTCTACTAGTACCACTCGGAGTAATGGGGAATCCACCAGACCTAATCGATGAATGCCATCAAACAACAAACATCATACCCGGCTTCATCAGGCATATTTTATTACTTCCGAGAGGTACTTTAGTATCAGATCTTTCTCCATGCCTCTTATGAGGACCCGTCAGACCTTTCGGTTTATCGTTTAGCTTCAGTCCTGCTCGATCTAGCTTTCCCAAGGCTCGATCTAGCTCTATTCGCCCCACTAGAGGGCTCTCTAAGACCCCTCGGTCTTAGTGTTAGCTCCGGTACTGCTCGGTCGTGCTTGCTGAAGGCCCGACCCAGCTTTAGTTAGATTCTCGTACTTTCTCTTGGCCTCTCTAGGAGGACCAGACAGACCTCTCGGTCTATCGTTTAGCTTCAGTCCTGCTCGATCTAGCTTGCCCAAGGCTTGATCAAGCTCTATTCGCCCCGCTAGAGGGCTCTCTAAGACCCCTCGGTCTTAGTGTTATCTTCTGTAATGCCTAACCAAGCTTACTACAGGCCTTGGTCAGGTCTTTATCGGTCACCGATTAGTAACAGACCAATCATAGGGCCTTCCACCCTATCCGGGTTGAGGTCTTTAGTCCAGCCATATTTTGACAAGACACCTCTCCCTAATAATGCCCCACACATAGAATTACTGTCCATGCAGTATTTAACTTGTGTTTTTTTCTAAAATTTGATTTTCACTTTTTGGAGGTTCATTTGCTCCTCTGACACTCTTTCAGCTTCAATCTTACTCGATCTAGCTTTCCCAAGGCTCGATCTAGCTCTATTCGCCCCACTAGAGGGCTCTCTAAGACACTTCGGTCTTAGTGTTAGCTCCGGTCTTGCTCAATCGTGCTTGCTGAAGGCGCGATCAAGCTTTAGTTAGCTTCTCGTACTTCCTCTTGGCCTCTCTAGGAGGACCAGACAGACCTCTCGGTCTATCGTTTAGCTTCAGTCCTGCTCGATCTAGCTTTCCCAAGGCTCGATCTAGCTCTATTCGCCCTGCTAGAGGGCTCTCTAAGACCCCTCGGTCTTAGTGTTAGCTCCGGTACAGCTCGGTCGTGCTT
>NW_027451424.1:0-60000 GCF_964194025.1 Convolutriloba macropyga
ATTTAAGAAATGCCGATGTAAAAGTTCAAAACAACGGAATCGAAAACCCACGTCCTCAATGTTTTAGGGGCAATGGGTTCTAATGCGAATGATGGCCTACACTATCTTATTGACGCTAAGCCTCTCTGTGATATATTTAATTAAGAATGGGAAAACAATTCGAGTAGCTAGATAGCCACAAGCAAGTAATCGATAAACTAAATGCAACAGCTGCACATGACATTTCTGTTGCTATCCCCACTCCGAAAAACTCAATTCATGTACACACTAATTCCTCTTCCCTAGAAACTAATTTAAACTAATACAACAATTCTCTGAAAGCAAACGTGTAGCCTCTGCGAACTCTCGGTTAATCGATAAAGCGGACCCAAAGATACCCCCAAAGCACAGAGAGCTGAGCGGAATAGTATCTGCACTGCAAAGAGAAGAGGTATAATCAATAGATTACCCAGCCGAAAATACCTATTTCGCTATCCCAGGCCTATACTGTCTCTTTGGTCTTGGCGCGGACAATAATCACATAGTTTCTTTAGGTATCAAGAATTAGTTACCAAATTTCGGAACTAAGAATAATACACAGTGAATGAAAAAACCTTACCTTCCTCGACCTTCTTAGCGAAAAAGTCCGACAAGAAGAACCGAGGAAGAGTGAAATTAAGCAAAGAATTTTCGCAACGTTTTAAACTGAATTGAAAAAAGATTCTACACAACATTTTGATAAACAGTTGTAGCCGAAAGCTTCACAAAGGTTTCAAAATGAACTGATATTTTAGTCAATACTATTTTGCGGTGAAACAAGAAACAAAGTAGCACTTACTCAGTAATTGCATAAATATTCCGAGAAAAAAGGAAAAAAATAAAAGTAAGTCCAACCTACAATTTTGCAAATTCGATCAGAATGTTCGAGTGAAAAATAACTAGATAAGGAAGATGTCAGTAGAAACATGTTATCTTCAGATGTTATTAACGACAATACATATGGCGAAATACACGAAAGGGTACATGCAATGGGTGATGGCTACGACGACAAGGATTGCCTAGAAGTCGTTAATACAAGAGTGGGAGCAATCGAAGGACGAATACAAACAACGAACACGTAAATGTGGTTTTGTTTTAAGCTTAAAACTTTCTCTTAGAAACGGTAATAATATCGCATATAATCGTATTAATAAAAAAACACATAAAGTATTAAACTCTTAAGTTAGAATTATAAAAACTGTTTACACAAACGAGCCCAATAAATTTTGATGACTTTTCTTAATTCTTTTGTCAAATTTAACTATCTATACAGGAGCCATTGACAAAAATAGCATTCAGCGCAACTTTGAGCAGCACTTTCTCCCTCAGGAGTCCATCGCACACTCTAGAGACAATGTACCCAATTCACTGCTGCTTTCTGACACTCAGGTTAAGGTTCTGTTAACTTGGTGCTTTTAACTTAGACAGTACTTGATTTTAAGCCACAAAACTTCGATTTCCCTCAAACTAGGCATACTACGTGAAAATCGAGTAGATTATTTTTCAAAATACTGAAAAGAGCTTCCGCTACGAACTCATTATAAAACTTTTTGTAAACAAGAAATGGTAGATAAGCTAATTGAAAATCAGCTATCTATTTCACTAATTCGACGCAAGAACCAACTCCAAAAATTATAATATATATATATATATATATATATATATATATATATAAATATGTATTAATATATAAACAGATTAAACCATAAACAAACACCTAGCAATCTATAAGATACCAAAGTGAACATTCAACTACTGCTAACAGCCCCTATAAAACACACAAATTGTCAAAGAAAAGACAGAAAACATCAGCAATTTATTTGTTCCCCAGGAGTGCAAAAAACATTAGTTCCATCTCTCCTCACCTTCAGCCCTATAATTTGCACTACCCCCAAATAGAAAATCCAACATCTACGCCAGACAACACCGAATCTGATGTCAGACCACAAAGAACACTGACTAAACTTAAGCGCTTTAAAAATTCAATTTCATCGTGTTTCATTCCAAAAACCAGAAAGAAATAAACTAAGTTTTCCAACAATTCTTTAAACAATATTATCTTAAAGCTATGAAAAAAATACAAACTGTTAAAATCGTAAATAGACTTACAAAAATTGTTTACATAAACAAGCCCGGGCAAATTTAATCAGTTTTCTAAACGCTCGTGTCAGAGTTAAATAGCTTTACAGGAGCCCATAACACAGGATAGCATTCAGCGCAACCTTGAGCAGCATTGCTGTCTCAGGAATCCTTCGCACACGGCAGAGATAGCATACGAAATCCATTGCTTCTTTCTAACACTAGGATAATTTGCTGTTTGTTTGGTGCTGTTAACTTAAACAGTACTTAGTTTTTTAGCCAAAAATGTCGATTTCTCTTATACTAGGCATACTACGTGACAATTTGGAAAATTTTTTTCAGAGCACTGTAAAAAACTTGCGCTACATAATCACTATGGAACTTTTTGTAAACACGTGATGGTAGCTAAGCTGTCCAGCACTATATTACAACTCAAGAACAAATTCAAAAACTATATATATATATTATATAATTTTTAACATTAAAACATAATATATCATTTAAAATATATATATATATATATATTATATATATATATATATATATATATATATATATATATGTATATATATATATATATATATATATATTTTTATATATATATATATATATAAATATATATACATATATATATATATATATATATATATATATACAGATCTAATCATAAACAAACACCTGGCAAAGCATAGGATACGCCATGTCCTATTTTTATCAACACTAATAATCATTACCGCAAAACCTTGAGCAGCCCTTGCTTTATCAAGAGTCCATTGAACACGCCAATGATATTATAGGCAATCCATTGCTGCTTTCTGACACTATTTTTAAAGTGTTATTAAGTTACGCTCTAACTAATGTTAAAAAATCACACTTCCACAATACTTACAGAAAGCAGTTTATGCTTTAAAATTAAAGGGGAAAATCTTTGACTCCTCTCTCAACCAACATTTAAAATACAACATCTTAGCAGGACAAATTTGTGTTCTTTATTAGTTTTCTACTTTGATTATTAACACAATGTTCAAGTGCAACGAGCAGTGAATAGAACTCCTCTTCAGAGTGGGCAATCTTATCAGCAAAATTGTGTTCAGTACCAAAAATTTCAACTCTCCTATTTAGTTCTAAAACTAGCTATTTAGGGGCAAAACTGTTTGCTTCTTTGAACAACTTGCGTACTGTATTTTCACCGTTCTTTGCTTAATTAGAAGCAGACTATATTATTAATTAGAAAAATTTCCTCTTTTTACAAGATAATTGATATCCCACAAATTAAACTTTAATCATTACTCTATGCTAGCGTACAAAAATACATTATCCCATCAGAGCTCGATTGTTTCGCTAGTTGCGCGAATAAATAATCCTAACTCTGTCTTATCGTAGATAAACCAATTAGCGTTCACTAAACTGATTAATCTAATCCCCCGGTTAAATTGATCATCTGCCGTTGAATCGATCAACTAACCAAGGATAAATTTTTAGCCATCCACATGGACGGACAAATTACATTGAGAAAACTATAAGGTCTCAACTGAAACTCACAAATTCATTCATCTGACTATAAACTACCAACTTGTTGAAATCCTTCGCGCCAAATTCTTCTTTTTTAGAAAATGAATGCAAAATTGACTTTCTGTTCTCGAGAAGGAAGAACATATTGAAAAATCTCAGAAGGAAACTCAAAGCAGTAGATTACCTCTTGATTTATTTCATGTTCTTAACCATACAAAAATATTATCGTAGAAAGCAATTCGCAAAAAGAGAAGAACTACAGACACTTCTGCAGTCTTTACTTTGATTTAATTTTTATTCGTAACATGATTCTAAGATCAAAATTCCTCACATTCGTAAATTGCAACAACTTTTAAAGTCGCTCAATGCGGTTGCTCACTTATGGATTCTAATAAAATATACTCGCTTAAAAAATTGCTAAATACAATATCAAAGTTAAATGGACGAATTGCCCACGACCTTTTACAGGCAAAAAAGAAACCGCTGAGTGTAGAGCAAGCCACGAAAGTTTAATTTATATTTGTGACGTTTCGGCCCTGCTAAAATTGATGCAAAGCGTAGCACAAATATCAACGATAGAGATCTAACCCCAGGTCAGTGTAGACAGTTTAGATTAACTAACAGGTTAATAACTATCGGAAAAGAAATCTCGATTAAAGTTAATGTAGGAAAACCATAAAAAATATGGAGAGAATAATAGAGAAAACACATTTGGAAGTAACGATGGAGGCTGGATAACTCACGATTCCTTTGAAAATTATATGCAGGATACAACTTAAAAAGAACCTTTGGAGTGGCTCAGAAAACAACTGGTATATTATACAAAGCTTTGCAATTTATCTGTAGGTGGTTGCCAAAGTACGTCCATTGACACTAACAATGATATGTACCAGAATTAGGATAATTGCTTGTTCAACGTTAAAGGGAAATTTGAAGGCAAAAAGATATAAATTGGAGATTAGTACTATCTTTTACAGAATCAGAGATATAATAAGACTTCTTTTTCAGGTGTACAATAAGCCTTATTCTTTATGCAATAGCAATACTATAGTTTATCGGTCACCGTACCACTTAATATATGTTGAAATTAGAGGAGATTCCAACATGAATAAAAGAGAGGCACCCGAACCCATCTATTCTACATAGTACTGCTAAATTGCCAAACAATTTGATAAGTGCACTTAATGTTTCGCGAACAGAGTCAAACCACGACGCGCATCTGAATACCAAATTTACTAAATATTAAATCACACTTAATACCAAGAGCTACTCCTCTACAAGATTATTACTTTACATCAAATCACTAAAGAACAAACAACTTGACAATTTGCTTCTCAGTCCTAAGCTGGCCGGGTTTCTCTCAACTAATAACAGATATATGTTTTTAGTGACCAATGTCAACCTAGCCCGGCTCTATCTTTGCCCTCAATTTTACTCTCCTTCACAAATCATGGATACCATTTATGACAAGATACCCATTTTCTATTAAAGTAAATATTGTGATATTCATCTAGTTAGCAGATAAAATATTGTGAGAAAACGATTTTTCTTCCATCAATTTAACGCCAGTTACCACAGAGGTCTCTGGCCAGCACTATTTGCACCTAACAATCAAAAGCATCCACTAGTTTCGGTTTATCTCAGAAACGAACAAAACTGTTTTTCCATGTAAAAGAAGACTTGATTGCTTTTTTGGGTGATGTAACTTTAAACTCCGAAATAGAATACGTGGTGCAAGATTTTTCTATTGAGTTAGTAGAACTTGAAAACCACATGAACCAGCCCAGGCGTCATATTTACTACTAAACTACAGAACAAAATTAATAAAATTACCTACCGCTTCAAAGTTTGTGCTTTAAGAGTTTATTAAAGCCTTCGGCCCTTTTGCATTACTATTTAGAGCGATTTGGAATCACTTTCGCGAAATATTTCTTTGTTAAATTTGTAATCGACATTATATTTTGCATCGTTTAAGCTTTACACAGAAATAAAATTACAGAAGCCTGAATGAGTTTTGTTAAAATCATACAGTCTAACTGTAATACACTCTTTCAATCTGTAGTTACTTCTATATTCCGTCCGAACGACAAAAAAGACTACTCTAAGCTTCTTGTGCAAATCCCCGCCTTTAATTTCCATTCGTCTATTCAAAGCGAATTACATGCAATTAAGCAAGAATACTATGAGAGAAAAAATCAAGCTAATAATGATGACTTTCCCACATCTCCAGTGAAGTTAAAGGAATTCACTTTTAGAATTGCTCGATTCAAAGCATTTTAGACTATCGACATAGATAGCAAAAACTTTCTACCTGGATTTGAGGAGTTTCTTAATCTTCAGCCACCCTCGGATTTTTCCAGATGCATCATCGAACAATATCTGTTGTCACCACTTGAGGAAGGACAAGACCATCCGCAACAGCATCCATCACAGATACAGATTCAAACATATTTGCAGCCAGTAGAAACCTTACCCCCGAAACCTCAAACGTTGCGGGTCGAAAATCAACATATACAAATCCAGGAAATCGTCTCAGCCCCTAGCTTCAAGGGTACCCGAAATATGACATGTCCTTAAACTATAAACTTCATAGCAATGACAATATATGCAAACTAAAGTCGTACAATCCGAAAACTAAATTCCATCGAGTAAAAGACTTAAATCTATATCTGAATAATAAAAAATCAAATCCTATCAGTGTCCTTCCACCTGTTGACTGCTAATCTAGAAATCTCCTAAAACACCTATAATGGCAAACTTGAGCAAAATTTTCTGAAGGAGTTAAAAAAAATATCTCCTTACTAACTTTTTCGGCTCTCCCTTTTAAATTGAATTGTCTATCTCAACCATCAGTTGCTATCTATTAACAACAGAAATGCTGCTTTGAATTGTTAATGTTGAACTTTTTTAAATCTTATACAATTCTTATAATTGGAGTGGTTATACAACTATACATATTTGAATCCTTAAATAATTTCATGAGACTATAAGACTTAGAAAGATAGCGTATACTAGAAGATCGACAGTCAAGTCAGACGTTAAAGATAAACCTTGTACCCCTATTCCCTTAGTATATAAGTAATTAAAATCCAAAACGAACATCTTGTTTAAACACTTTGAAGCCATTAGACGAGTAAATAATAGGGGCAGCTTAATGAAATATTGGGGAATAAAGATGTATTTTCAATGGCAACTAAAAGCATCAGTACGGTAGGTTAGTGACTTGTGGGGAGTGCAACCCTAGGATCTGTATTTCAGTTTGCATTCCTGCTCTGCACAGCGAACTAGCCTCAATAAGAGAACTTTTTTTCCTTTTTTTCATCAATGGCTTCCTTATCCCTAATAAGTTAAGCAAATTATTGAGGTGGAAGCAATTTTACCAATTAAGATCTTTTTACGGTTTTCATTACTAAAAATATGCTCTAGCAAAAGTTTTTCCATTGTTTCTCTTCTGTAAACCAGAAGACCAAAATAATTGTGATCAAATTAAGGAGAGTGGTTGGAAAAAAAGTTATGTAAGATGTGGAAAGAATTTGCGGCTAATGATTTTCCAAAGCGTTGAGCAAAAGAAAAACTTTAGAAAATTTTGTTTTTCTGGAAATGTCCGAAAATTTCAGTGTTGTACTTTCTAAAATATTTCATGACAAATTTACTGACAACGTTTGCAGTTAGTCATAATTGAAGGTAACAATACATGCAGAATGTCATGCAAAAAAAAGAGACGTGCAATTTACCTAGAATAAATTACCCGCAAACTCAAGACGAAAGATTTCAGTAGATAAACTATGTTGAAAGTTTAATTGTTCATAGTTTTTTCTGATGAAATCTAAGTTAAATTAACGCATTTTTTCATCTAGACATAAGACACACTAACATTGGAAAGATATTTCTCCACAAAATGTTAGGGTTTAGCCGTAGATTTCGAAGAGCACTGCCAGAAAAATTAGCCGATCACAGGCAAAAAAATGAATTTCTTATCTAGAGGATGTTAATCATTTTTGTAAATTGCATTTCGGACAACAGCGATTGGAAATTTTTCTTGATGCATTGAAATATTGCTGTATATAGTCCGAGCCCTAGTTAAAGTTACATTAAAATAACAACCCATACATTTGTCTACGAAGGCGTCAAAATTAGGCAGTAGAAAAAATTAGCTTCTCGCGGACGGTCCTTCTGTGAGTGACACATAAAACAAGTACAAAAATTATTATATTTCATAGAAAAAAAAATACATTTTCCGAGTAAATATAGTTGTTCTTGTCACTGCTGTGCACGAGACATGCAAATTAGAAACATGGGCTCATAAGAGGGGAATTACAGAGGAATCAATTTGCTAAAGATTTTGCAAAATCCCGCTCCCCCCTATAAGTAATTGCTTGTTAAGAAGACAAGTAACATATTAGCCTTGCATTTATATCTTTGTATCTGAGCGCTTAAAAATATTGTACCAGAAATGTATCTTAATAGAAGTTTAAAAAGAAACTCGAAACATCAAATTATATGCTACGTGAAGCTGATTATGCAAAACAGTGACAAGTCTGTTTTGGTTATGACATTAATCGATTAATCTACATATGCGACGGAATATAATCAAAAAATATTTGATGAATCATCGTACAATGAATGGCATAGCGGAGTAAGCGTGGTAGAAAATTGCCTTCCGAAGTTTAATCTAAACATCGATTGAAATCATGTTTATCAAGAACCAGAAAAAAGTTTTTCCAGATTGCTTTAAAATATTTGAAATGAAACGAAATGTCGTTTTTCCAAAATTGCTTGCGTTATGTAGTCCGCCGTTGAAAAATTTAGCCAACATTTTTTATAAAATGTTCCTTCATCCGGTAATTAAAGAAAAGTTTTGTTCCATTCTGTTAGATTTTGATGCTCCTTTTCGTTGTTCAGCAATCAGCTGTTCCACGTGAGCAACTTTATCTTTTTTTAGAAGAATGGACTTCCTCAAAGGGTCTGATATCAAATATTTAATAACTTCCACATTTTTGCTCATAATTGCGCGGTCTAAAGCGTTGCAACGGTCTTCGTAAAAGGCGGTTTCGACCTTTAGCAAATTGAGAGGGAAATGGTTGTCCATAATTAGTTCCACGCCTTCTTTTGTGGCATTTGCAGAGCGACAGTATACTATCAAAATTGTATGGTTCCACTTCTCCTCATAAACTCGTCCCATTTCAATATTTAATAAATATTTGAAATTTTTCAGAATATCGATTGCCCATTTCAACTGGTCAAAATGTCCGGTATGAGCTGCAGAATAGAGCAGTCCCCTTTGAGATTTTCGAATGTTGGGTAAATACTTCTCCGCGATTTCATCTTCGGTTGCCATTTCATTGTAACCCATTGACTTCATGAATATTTGGCAACGTTCTGGTGAAGATAGCAAGATTCGCACAGCGTTCAGTGAACAGAAATACAAACTCCACTGATATGCGTTCTTCCCTCTAAACTCGTGAAGCAAGATTTCTTCGCTGATGTTTTCCTCTGTTAAAACTTTTTCGAGAAAATTTAACTGACGGTTTTCATATGTTTCGCTCGGAGCAAACTGCAAATCGTGTTGCATGCTTAAAAACGTCAAAATGGTATGGCCATCTGAAAATATTTTGTTTAATTCATACTCCAATAGATCCCGATTTCTCAAAATCGTTGTCACAACGTTGTAAAATTTCATATCAGCAGAAACAATAGCATAGAGTAACAGGTTCAGAGGTTTCAATTCTTCATCGTCCAATTTATTCAAAATTTGCAGAATAGGCGAGGATTGACATTCTTCGTTATTGTGAGCTGAAAATAATTAATACAATTGAATGCAAATCGTCACTAAGAAACTTGTATGATCCGTAGAAATTTTTTAATGCAAACATGATTTGATTTCTGAGTTAATAGAAAACTCTTTCATTACTGTTAAGAAAAACATATACTCTAATCGTCTTCGCTAATAAGGCAACCACAATTTTGCCAGATTAAGAAAAAGATTTCAAAGCCCTCAATTTAATGAATTTGCAACAATTAATCAATAATAAAGCTGTTCGTACAACGCAACTGTTCTTCTTAGCGTCAACGCGAAAAAACACTTGAACCTGGCGCGCCAAATCTAGTTTTACGTTTGGCCGGTCTTAGTGTGAGCCTAAACTCGTTCACCGATGTAGTATATTTTGTTTCCAAAACCCAAAATTATTAGACCAAGCAATCAAATTTGATCGATATTTTAAATTCTATTTAATGAGAAATACTGTTTGTTATTTCTCAACAAATTTAATATAGCATATTTAGAACGGAAAAACTACGCAAAATTTGTGGTCTCATATGCTCAAAAAGTACACTGGTACCTATATACTTACATAATAAACATTGCTGAAATTTGGTAGTAATGGATAAAGTAGGTTTTGTGCATACCCAAGTTGAGTTGCCAGACCGAAACCGCTATTTCCCGACCTTTTCGGACGAAAAGATCTTATGTCCAGACTTTTGTGCGTCCACCAGACTTTTTTTGCGTTCTCCAGACTCTTGTGAGTTCATGTTCAGACTTTCGTGCGTTCACCAGATTTACATGCGTTCCGCAGAATTTTGTGCCTTCATGTTCAGACATTTGTTCGTTCACCAGACTTGCGTGCCTTCGCAAGATGTTGTGCGTTCATTTTCAGGTTTTCGTGCATTCGTGCCCACACTCCATGCTTTCAAATTGAGACAAACTGTAATAACAGAACTTGTAAACTTGAAAGCAGCATAATTTATTCATTTCGTATGTACGTCCTCAATATCATTTATTGATTAGTAGAGTTTTGAAAAACTCTCTAAACTTAAAAAAAACTTTGAAAAATTTTGTTTAACTAAGCTTGATATCGTCTGTTCTGTAAGGCCTGAGTTTGTTTTTTGTTCAACGTCGGCTATTTTTTATAACACAAGAATTAAAAATTTTAAACACCAAGCAAAAGCCTGAGTGCAATTCTTTTCTTTTTGAGTGATATAAGTCATCTGGTAGATATTAGTTTTTATAACAAGGCTGATAAAATTAGAGCGTTCATGTCCAGACTTATGTGCGCTCATGTTTCAAGACTATGAAATTTTGAACGCACGACATCCCTCTTGTGTGTTCTTATTCGGTGTGAACATACTTGATTCCGTCTGGGACCTCAAAGTCGAGCTAAAATCTTAAAGTCAAGTTTCTTGAACTATTGAGCTCGAGCATTTTGATGAAATTTTGGGGTTTTTAAACCCAATTTGGTTTTAGTATCGTCTTTTCCTGGGCTAAACCTGTGTCCAGAGCTAAACCTGTGTTGTACCCCCATCGAATTTGGAATCATAATTCGACCTACTCAAACTGAGAAATAAGACGGTATTACAAATAGCCTGTTTCTTCAATCGTTTCTTCGTCATATATTTCAAACCCTAACCTGGCATTTCAGTGCCTTTGCTCTTCTTTGGCTTTTTTCTTCGCAATCCGTTTGTCTGCGCTGCTGAAATGATTTCATCGAAATGAATTCCCACAAAATTTTCGCTTCCCCATAACAAAATAAACCGCAAGGATACATCCAGGCCAAATTTAGGAAGCCTTTTTATCAAAAAGTCAGGACCTCTAAAGTTCAAATAATTTCGCAATTTCAAAACACCAGAAGCGGGCATTTGATTCAACTTGTCGGAAAAATCCTCTTCAATATTAATACTATCCAAAACTTTATTCACCGAGGACCTTTCAGGCTTCAAGAATTTGAGCAACTCTTCGCTTTTCAGTTTGTTTTTGATGTAAACAGAAACTTCGAATTGAGCCCGTGTAATGGCAAGGTGAAATGCCATGTAATAAAGTGGTAGAATTTCATCAAAGTCGATAACCACTAAAACTGAGTTAAACTCGCTTCCTGTGAACTTCAATAATCTCAATTCCATTTCTTTTGAAGTCTGGATGCAAAATTTTTCAGGTTGGAAGCCTTCATGGTTGCCAAACATGTTCAGACAAGTGCTTTCTGGGTTCGCGCGATCAGTAAAAATGATAAACAATCTATCTTTTGCAAACTTTGAGTCAATTTTGATGTCATTTGTTAGTAAAATATTGTCGTCCAAGTTTTCATAAAATTGAACGTTGAATTCAGTTTGCGTGGAAGTAAAACAACCCGGAATCATCGTAGCACACTCATAACTCAGAATTTGGCCGTCCAGAAAGTTGTTTGAAAATTCTGATACGAGATGGCAACTCCGATAGAGAATGTGAAGTTTTCGAATAGCGAACAGCTTGTTGTTGTAAGGAAACATGTTAAGAACTTCTCTTTGACCGGTTTCTATGCAAGCCATCCAGCAAATTCCGGCTTTCGAAGTGAGTTTAGTTGATTGAAATGCAAAGTACTGGTCGCCGTAGATTTCATCTACCATCACAGCAATTCGCGAAGGCTCGATTTCCCTATCAATCATTTCAAATATTAATTATTTTTCAAAATCTTGTTGGTGACCAAAAGATGTAAAGATCAAAACATTTTCAAGAAATTCAAATGCATCAAACCTTGCCAAGTCTTTTATATTCATGTCCAAATGAAAGCATTTGCATTGAATTATATGAACTTAAATGTGCTGAAAATTAACTTGAAAAATGTGTTTGTGAACTAAGACAAGTTGTAAAAAAGGGGCGAATTTTGATATTGGACACCCAAGGCTCTACTCGTTGCACCTGCAGTCGAAAAGTCTGTGAGAAAAATCCATTTAATTAAACGTAAAAATGAGTAAGTGAGCCATTTAAATTAGTTTTAAGATTCAGTTGAAAGAAAAACCAACAGGATTATCATCATAATCAGTCCATTTGAAATATGAGAAAACTGAATAACTGGAAATTTGAAAAGAGATCAATTTAGGATGAACCTTTGTTATCCATACTATTACCATAATCAAAATTGTTTTCAAAGAAGGTTCCAAAAGATAACTCACTAAGAATAACAGGTGGTTCATCAGTATCAATCAACAGCTGACTAATGATAATGTTTTGAACTAAGAAATAATTCTTACTCCCTTTGTTCATTCTTATGCAAGGATAAGAAAACAGAACTTATATTATTTTTCTTCAGTTTATATAAAAATATAATATTACAAAATATCGATTCAATGCTGTGTAATACTGTAGATGGAAAACACACTTTTTTAAAAATTTTACTTCAATTAATATTGAGCGCTGAAAATTTTGCGGACGCTCATATTTTTCTTAATAAACAAAATTTGGCTTACCGGTACTTTCTCAAATCCTCTTCAAACAGTTGTCGATATCCAGTCAGTTCAATTTTGATCTTAGCTTTCAATTTGTCACTTGCATAACGATCAATCATTTCTCTTAACCAAGTGTCAAAAAAAGTTCGAGTCTTTTCATACGCATAAATTACACATTCAATAGTCTCCTCTTGGGCCAGTTCATCAGCTTTTGCCAGAAGTAAAAGAGACTTTCCGGTTCCTGGGGGCCCAAAAAGGGCCAGATATGTTTCTTTGGTGGTCAGTATTTTAAGTTGCTCAGGGCTTAATATGATGCCAAATTTTGTGACTATATTTGAAGGTGGTTTTTTACCACTTGCCGCCAAATATCTGTAATCAATATCAATTCGCTTGCTTATTAATTCATCATAACTAGCAAAATTATCGTGATAATTGTCAAATCTGGACGAGCGGAAAACTGTTCTGTGACTTCCGATAATGAATAATGCGTTGATGTACTGAACAAGTTTATAAGCAGGGTTGGTTTCCTCTTCGAATTTTTTTTTTCGGAAATTTTCGAAAATGGCTTTGGATCCTGAAGCTATCCCAGGTCAAAGTACTCGTTCAATTTACTCGTAGTAACTAAAATTTATTTTAGTAGGTGCTTTTGTCTTATTTAAAGACATTTTGGATTATTTTGCTCCCCTACCCTCTAAAAGTCAAAGAAAACAGTTAATATATATTCTATCTTTCCTTTACTAACGGCCCACAGTAACCAATTAACACTAAATTTGACTCCATCAATATTCCGTTTTTTCAAATTTTAGTGCGTTCAAAATGTTGTTATGATGAGACTTCTCCCATGTGTGTAATTGCCCAAGATGGCCACCTTAGACGAAACTTTGAAAACATACTAAAACTTATACGGTGCCGCAGAAAACTCGCAAAACTTTGTACGACGCCTATTAAAGCCGTAACAATCTTTCTACGGCAACTTAGAAAAATAATATAATTACCAATTTCTATAGTTTGACTTCTTTTTTGGTTCTGGTTTTTACTTTTCTCACCACTAAAAAATTTTTAAGAAAACAGTACGGCGCCGTTTAAGGCCGTATAAAGTTTTGTAAAATTTCAAAGGTAAACTTTAAACTGAAAATACACGCGATGGTCATAAAATTTTGTCTCGAAACAAATTGATATTACAACAATTCTTGCTCCCCTGATAAGGCGGGGTCATAAGTTAGGTAGAAAAGGCTCCAGTAAAAGAAAGGCTTTCTCTATGTTTTAAAAAAGTCTTCTCTCGAAACTCTTCTAAATTTAGAGGTCTGTTGAATCTTGGATTTTTAGTTTTTTGGCTATTTATGGTGGTCCCTCGACTGTATCTACTATTTGAACTGCAATCAACATAAAAATTCTGTCATTTTTCAAGTTTTGCAAAAACTATTGGGATTTTTGAAGAAAAATCGTTTTTCGGAAAAAGTGGATTCAATTTTATTTTTTCTCGGTCACCTAGAGCAAAATTCCGCATCCTTTGACCGTTGAGCATTAGTCTACCCAGTCTGTACACGTATTGACACGACAGAAATGGGTCATAAAATGGTATTGTATCTTTTTTCTTTCTGTTCGTGTTTGCTTTGTTAGGTGTATTGACTTCTCTAATTTATAGCCTCTTTTTTGCAAATATATCTCTAAGTTGAATTTATTTCAGCCCTATGACGTTAGGAACCTGTTAGTTATCACTAATAGACGTGTCTTAGTCGATAAAGGACCACAATTGAGGTAGAAAAGGCTCCAGTAAAAAGGCTTTCTCTATGTTTTAAAAAGTCTTCTCTCGAATTTCTTCTAAATTTAGAGGTCTGTTGAATCTTGGATATTTTACTTTTCTCGGCAGTTTATGGTGTTCCCTCGACTTTACCAACTCCTTGAATTGCAATTAAAGTAAAAATTCCATCAGTTTTCATATTTTGGAAAAAAAATGTTAGGATTTTTGAAGAAATGTTCGGACAGTTTTTCAGCAGTATCATATGTATTCAGAGTTGATTCGTCTTTTTTCCATTTGTTGTCTCTTTTTGTTTGTTTTTCCTATGTTTTAGGCTTTCACTATGTTTTAAAAAGTCTTCTCTCGAAATTCTTCTAAATTTAGAGGTCTGTTGAATCGTGGATATTTTACTTTTCTCGGCCATTTATGGCGTTCCCTCGACTTTACCCACTCCTTGAATTGCAATTAAAGTAAAAATTCGATCAGTTTTCATATTTTGCAAATAAAATGTTAGGATTTTTGAAGAAATGTTCGGAAAGTTTTTCAGCGGTACCATATGTATTTAGTGTTGATTTGTCTTTTTTTTCCATTTGGTGTCTCTTTTTGTTTGTTTTGTGGAACTGCACGAGTACGGTTGTTATCGTGCTATATCAGTACTCCTATAGTTAATTTCAGTAACTCCGCCACAGCCGGTCCCAAGCCCGGAATGAAAAAGGAGGAGGGAAAATCACAAAAATTATACTGGAAAAATCTCAGCAGTCAGTTTTTTTAATGTAACTAGAGAGTTTTCCTATAGTGTTCATTCTATCTATTTTTTAAGGGCACCATATTAATCTTGCTGCGGCCTTTCTACGGCACCTTATTAGTCTTGATACGGCCTTAGCACGGCATCTTATAAATATTAGTACGGCCTTAGTACGGACCGTAGTAAACTTGACAAGACTTAGTACCGTGTTTTTTCTAAGAACTATACGGTGCCACTGTAAGGCCTTAGTAAGTTTCATAAGTTTGGTCAACTTGGGTGTGAACGCAGAGCTTCCCATCTTTTCATTTTTTGGTCGTATCAAATGTAATTTTGAACAAGGACGTGGACCTGGGACGTAGTCCAAAAATGTTTTCCCGCCAGGTTTTGTCCAGACTATTTGAACCGCCTGAAATTTTCCCATTCGGTCTTGGACTAAAAACTTGACTCTTGAAATGTGAGCTTCTGGTGTTTGACTCAAAGGGATGAAAACTTGAGCCGGTAAAAACTTCCAGCTTTTTTGTACTTTCAGCAGTTGTTCCAGCTTCAGCTGGGGCAAATATATCAATAAAGTAAAAAACTCAGAAATGAAGTGGTCAAAAGTGCAGATTGGCAATTCATTTGATGATTCATAATAAAACGTGAAGAATGTGTGAAGGATCAACAGGAACTGAGGCAAAATGGTAGTGAACACCTGTTCCAGTTTGTTTTGCAGTGCTGTGTTTGGGTTGCTAGGATTTAGAATTGTTCCCACTTCGAACCCCGTAATTCCATTTAGTCCGCAATGTATCCAGTCAATTTCAAATGTACTTGGGCGCGTCGTCCTGAGGGTGAGAGTTGTTTCAATTTATAGGTTAGAAAAATAATTGGAAAAATTGTTAATCTGGAGAACTTAGGATTGGATTGCAGTATGATTTCCAGCGCAATTCAACTTCTGATCAAACCCTACCAGTTACAAAAATAAGGCAACTGAGAACAAGTATTGATTTATACTTCATTGGCTGAATGTAGTTTCGACTCCGAAAATATAAAAACTGTGTTGAAAATTTTTAAGAGATACTGCAAGACTTAAATTACAAAAAACATGCAAACAATTATTGGCATATTGCAGTTCAGGTGTTCAATGTTTTCTGCCAAAGATTTTGAATGGATAATTGAAAGATGTGTCCAGCTTAGTAGTAATGTTGAAGAAAATATAGGCACTGCCTACCTTGACCAGAAAACAATGAAAACATCGTTAATCACATTTTCTCGAAACATGCCATATATCTGGTTGCCTTAATTTTACTTCTTACTGCTAAAAAACCCAAGCAATGAATAAACTCAAAAAAGAAACTGAAATAACCGCTGAATTCTGATTTAGTGGAACATGGTTAACGTCAAAAGACGGTCTCTTAGAAATAAATTGTGAAATTTTTACCTATTTGCTTTTTTTTGTTAGATGCTTTTAAATGCTAAAATGTGACACTTATAACTGAGAGTATGACTACAACTCAGAGCACATTTTATATAGAATTAGACTAAAACTTGCGAAAAAGACCACTTCTTAACTTAATTTGCATACAATAATTTAACAAAAATTGGGCTTGAGGATATATAAAAAACCATTTTCATAATTAGGATAAGAGAGAGCAGTTTCTCCGGGAAATCTGCAATGCAGCGAAAAACCTATTGATTATATCATTGCTGATTTCGCAAACAAACAGGAATTAATGATTGCTATCAACACTGGCGATATATTAATATAGCGGAATTTTAACTATTAAAGATTTACAAAACCTAGTCTATCAAACTTGTGCTAATAAGAGCCAGCTGTTGTTAACACCAGCGTCTGGCAAGTGAACCAAAACTTGATACACCTTGATAAGAAACTTACTAAACATTGGTATATCTTGCCAAGATCTTGACATTGTACTTACCATGAAAATATCATGATTACTCTCAACTTTGAACGTGTAGTATAGGATATGACTGAGCAGCTGATCAGCAATACTACTTCTATAGTGTATAAAGTAATTTTTACGATGAATTCACAGTGCAGGCATAAGCAGTTAATCGGGCCGTAGTTTAACATGTTTCTTTATTATATATTTCTTTTCAGCATCTGAAAACAGTATTTAAAAACATCATTTTTCTCTTTAGTTGTTTTCGAAATCTATCTAAACAGGCAAAAAAATCCGTAAGAGCAAATAACAACATTGTCGACTTCTGAATTTCTGCTAGGTTCAACAGTGAGGGGACTCTGTTGCCCAGAAGATCGATTAAATAAAATAAACCCAAGGTTTTGATTTGGTGAATCATGCGTTAAATTTTTACTCTGCTACTTCCCCCTCTCCACTTGGGTATGCTGTTGCAATTAGATTACTTTGAAATAGGCAATTCACCATGGGGCTCGTAATATCAATTCTAGTTATATGGATAACAACTGTAAGAAAATTACTTGCACATCAATGGAAAGGACAAACTTAAGGCAATTTATAATAGTAATTAAAATAATAATAAAAACAATGTCCGGGGTTCACTTCCCAAATGAACTAAATCGAAAATTCTGACAGTATCCCAACTGGTCTTGCAATAACAAACTTCCAGAGTTCAGTCTCAATCTCAATCTCTTCTTTGCTTTTCACACTTATCTTACACTTCTTTTTTATCTTTTAAAGTTTGGTCCCACTAAATCAAGTGCTTTTTCTCACTTGTGCAAAAATCTCTCCTGAGTCCAAACTTCTGAAGTTCTCCCAAAATCTCTAAAGTCTGCTAAGTCTGCAAAATTTTCTCTGTGTCACTTCAATTTATACTCAACCAATATCTTAAGCAAATAAACATTGATCTCTTAAGTGAACATTGCAACTTACACTTGAAATCTGTCACATTCTGTAGGAGAACTTTATTTGCTATGCAAAAAAATCAATATCAAATTATGCTCTGTCATTCAACTGCTACCAAGCATTGTTCAATTTTCTCCTTTTCTTGAGTAAACGACCTTTGGTCCCTTATGTAAACAAATCCACTTCGCTTGATCTAGTATATGCACTTGACATGTCAATCAGTGTTTGCTTAGTAAACATTGAACGTTCCCTGAAAAATTCTTATACCTCTCTTTCCGTTATCAAATTAACTAGCTGCAATCAATCCCTATCGAACATCAAATTAACTAACTCAACCCTAAACGAAAGGCCCATTGCAATTTTCAATTTTGAAACCTTTTCATGCAAGTACCTGTACTTCTACATGCCGATGAGACCAATTTCCCTAACTAACAAACTTGACTCCTAGGGGTCAGGTCAATTAGGGGTCATTCGTCAAACATTGGGCGTCAAGAAGATAAAAATAACTATTGTCATTGAAAGCTGTATCATAGTTGCACCTACCTACAAAATTTCATGGCCTAACTCACACAACACAAGCAATGGCCGCGCACACTTTTCATCGACTTCCAATTTCAGAATTTAAAATCTCGGGAAGTAGTGGTGAAAACGTGTTCGGATAAAAATATCTGGTAAATTAAGGGTGCCACCAACCCGCCTGCAAAGTTTCGTGACCTACGGATTAGCCGTTGCGAGTCGTCTGCAAATTAAAATTTTTTAAGGTGTCGAGGGTGGCGAAACCCGAAAAAGTGAGTTAGTCAAAATTGACCGGTTCGGATATTTTTTGACACTTACTGTCCCAGGTTGTCATATTATTACAATTTAAAAGTCATTCGGCCGCTAAAAAATGCCACTTTCTGGTTTTCGGCACTCGGCCCATCCCAAAGCTTTAACCTCCTGTCGCACCCAGAAGGTAAAAATTGCACCAATAGAAAGCCCTTGCAAAGCTACATTCACCCTCCAAAAATCATAAGGCTGCTACCAATACTCCACGATCAATTCAAACTTTACGTCCCGCAGCACCGGCGTGCTGTAGCTCTGTGGAGATTGATCTGGGGTCAAATTTGAAATCAAATTCAGATTTCTCGTACCCAAATTTCTTTCTCCCTCAAATTTCAGGTCAATCCGAATTCAAATTTTAGAGAAATAACTATTTCAATTCAAGTGCTAACTATCTTCCAGCAAAAACAGTCTATTTACCGCAGAATACCCAAATAGTTATCCTAACCCCTTTTCACGATCATTTCAAAAAATACTCTAAAATAAATATCCATTGCAACCCTTACTTAGCCTTATATTATATTCAAACTGTCATTTTTCCATTCATAATATCGAAAACCTTCAAATCACGCTACTTCCGGTGTTAATGGCTCGGAGTTGGGTGGTCGGATTGGCCCAAAAGCTATACCAGCCTGAATGGAGCATTGGGTGTACCTGATATTAAACATTTGTAAACGTCCGCTGAATATAACTTCAAGAGATGCTTGGCACCAAGTTCTGCTACCCCCTTATCTTTCTCACTTCATTTATTCACAGCACATTTATTTACTTCAAATTGAAAATCCAATTCTGTTCAAAGTATCTAGTTCACTTCATATGTTCGCTCTCTAGTTTTATTCTAAATTTAAATCTTTCCCTTCAATTTTGGCCTGATGCACATATACAATTTTGCTAAGTAAACGAAGTATATCGACAGCTCAATACGTTTTTGTTCATTAATTTGTTTGTTTAAGATATATCAATCAACTGGCTTCTCTGAGGCCTTCGAAACAATAACCCTTCAAGAAAGAACGCTTTTTTTCAAACTAATTAACTTGTCTAAGATGACCTAAATTACCTAACTTATCGCAGTATCTGGTTATGACTTTTCCTGCGTTCTACACTCCTCCTTCCTAGAAGATTATTCTCCTGATTAATTGCAAGCCGTTAATCTGTGACCCGATTAACTTACTCCTACGTACTTTAACAATAGTGAAACTAGTGAAGTGAACCACTAAGGTTTAGCTCTGGGTTAATTCAAACCAACTGCACCAAAGATTGTCTACGAAAACTTAAATCATTAAAAATAATAGTGTTTTTGTAAGATATCAGAACCAGCATAACAACCAAAAATTTTTTGTTGATCAAACTCTATTGCTGCGGTCATACAACTTCTCACGATCCTCACCACCATTAAAGGAAAAGCAATTTCTCATTAACACCAAATGCAAGAATACTCATGTAATTTTACACACATTTTCCTAACCATTTTTTATAAATCTTTTTACCCTATAGTGCTTGACCAACTTGTCTTTATTAAATGGATTAAAACAATGTAGGCAAACATTGGGTAATAAGGCTTGAATCACTTAGCTTTCAACGCCCCTCTCATCATATACTCGTGCGCCTGTACACGAAAACCTTCTTGCTCTGATGCTTGAATGGATGCCCAACTCTTCTTCCACTGTAGGTACCTGTAATCCTGCCATGACTGCTGTCTTGATGCTTCCAAACCACTCCGCCTCTCCTTCCGGCTCACTGATTGGTTCTCCAGCAACAGCTTTGAAATCTCCGGAAACCGCGATGCAATCCTTCTCTGCACTTTCTGCTCAACTTCCAACAAAAACCTGGTAGAGTCTTCGCTCCTAGGCTGTTGATCATCACGAAGCCAACTGTGCCACACTGTAGCCATTTACTTCAGATCGGATTTCTCTGTTCTGTCAATACCCTTAATGCTCGTCCGTTGGTTCGACCAAAACACTACAATTAAGCTGACTTTCATTCAACTGCGATTGCACCCATTCCTCCAGCTCCTTTCCCAACTGTGCAAATTTATTTCGGTCACCTGCGTCCTTATTGATTTGAAGCTTTTGTGTTTCAGATACCAACTGCCGATCAATTCCTCCTGAACTTGTCCAATTCTCCAAATTGTCCACAGTGCACATAGTTGTACACACTTGTGTCTCATCAGCCACGTGTGTTGCTTTGCAGAACTTCTGGTCTAAACCTCCTCTTTAACTTCATCAAGGTCCAAGCTACCAACATATCGTTTTGTTTAGCTTTGACAAAAAAATTGCTCGCTTTTGCAGCTACATTGTCGCATGCTAGTGAGTTCAAACTCGCGGCAAACCTTGTCTCGCTTCTTACATCGTCGACCTCAATTTCTTCTACATTCAAAAAATCTGTATCCGAAAAATCTTCGAACAAATATTCATCATCCGACTGTTCATCGCTTAGCTCCTCAGTCTCTCAGTCTCTGGTTACAGTATATAATCTTTTTCCATAGCATGATGCTCACCTGGTCCGAAAAATACATTACTCCACTCAATTATTTTTTTTCGTCGGAAAATTTCTGATGCCACTGTTCTCATATTCGCTCAGCGCTGCTCTATAAGTTTCCTGATTTATTCGACCATAAACTTCCTCCGTAAACTCGACCTCAGTTCATGGTTGAACTTCATCGCAGTAACCTGGAACTCTTAATTTCCTATTCTACTACAACTCTTGTATCTTCCACTTCTCCAAAGAGATCTTTGATAAAATCTCCTTTCCTTGATACACCACAGCTGAACCCAAAGCTAAACCCTTCGGCATTTTGTGCCGGGTTGTCGAAATTCATCCATTGTAGATGTGTCAATGCTTCTACTTGTATCAATCACCTGCCTTTGAGAACACTGCTGTTGCTTTCTATGATCCATAGCGTCACTGCTTTCAATAAATTCCACCCTACTTCCCTTTCCTTCTAGCAAACATATTGTAGCTTCACTCATTAAAAAGTGGACTGTCAGACAAACGTATGCCAATCTGACACAGCGTCCCTGTCAGTGCCCATGCTTGCTTCCCTGGAGTCGACCGCCAATAACTTTTTGGTAAGTCGCCTACTGCATTCAAGGTCCACCCACACAAATTTGTAGGCAACCACTTCATCAGCTCTTCTTCCGTCTTCCGTCCATCCCATCTTCAAGCCAGTGCTCAAATAAGGTTCACGCCAATCTTCCCCATCTTCGTAGCCTGGTGAAGGAAAACGCTTCACCAATTGCTAACCTAATATATTGAAACAATTGGCAACCCAAATCACAATTGTACGTCAACTTTTGGTGCGCTCTCAGCAGTTTCTCCACAAAAAAATTGCACGCTCTCCAACTTATTAAGAGATAAATCACAGCCAAAAGTAGCAAAGAAGCGAAGCCCACCCAGGAGCGCCACTGTCGTCTTCTGATTTTCTGCTAGGCTCAACAGTGAGTTGACTCTGTCGCCCAGAAGTACGATCAAATAAACCAAACCAAATGTTTTGAATTGGTGAATCAAGCCTTACTTTTTTACTCTGTTACTTCCCCGTCTCTACTCGAGTATGCTGTTGCAAATTTGGTTGCCCTGAAATAAACTAATTCAGCATGGGGCTCGTAATATCAATTCTAGTTATATGGATAAAAACTGTAAGAAAATTATTTTCACATCATTGGAAAGGACAAACTTAAGGCAACTTTGAGTAGTAATTAAAATAATAAAAAAAAACAATATCCAGGGTTAAATTCCCAAATGAAATAAATGAAAAACTCTTACAGTATCCCAACTGGTCTTGCGATTACAAACATCCAGATTTCAGTCTCAATTCAATCTCTTCTTCGCTTTTTACACTTTTTTTAAAGTTTAATCCCACTAAACCAACTGCTTTTTCTCACTTGTGCGAAAATCTCGCCTGTGTCCAAACTTCTGAAGTTCTCCCAAAAGTCTCAAAAGTCTGCTAATTCTGCCAAAATTTCTCTGTGTCACTTCAATTTATATTCAAACAATACGCTCTTATCTTAAGCAAACAAACCTTGACCTCTTAAGTAAACATTGCAACTTACACTTGGAATCTGTTATATTCTGTAGGAGGGTTTTGTTTGCTATGCAAACAAATCAATATCAAATTATGTTCTGTCATTCAACTGCTACCAACCATTGTTCAACTTTCTCCTTATCTTGAGTAAACGACATTTGGCCCTTTTGTAAACAAATCCACTCCGCTTTATCTCATGTGTGCACTTGACATGTCAATCAGTGTTTGCTTGGTAGACAATGAACGTTGCCCTGAAAAGTTCTTCATACTCTAAATTCACTATAAAAATAACTAGCTGCAATCGATCACTGTCAAACATCATGTGTTGAATAAAAAAACTAAACTCAACCCTAAACCAAAGACATATTGTAATATCCTATTTTGAAACCATTTCATACAAGTACTTGTAAATGTACATGCTAATGAGACCCAGTTTCAGAATTCAATATCTCGAGAAGTAGTGGTCAAAACGTCTTCGGATTAAAATTTCTAGTAAATATATGATGCCATCAACTCGCCTGCAAAGTTTCGTGACCTGCAGATTAGCCGTTGCGAGTCGTTTGCAAATTGAAATTTTTTCAAAAGTGTCGTGGGTGCCGGAACCCGAAAAAAAGAGATCGTCAAAATTGACCGGGTTGGGTCTTTTTTGTCACTAACTGTCTCAAGTTATCATATTATTACCATTTCAAAGTCATTCGGCCGCTCAAAAAAGCCAATTTCTGGTTTTCGACACTCGGGTCATCCCGAAGCACCCACCTCCTGTTGCATCCGGAAGTTAATAACTGCACCAATAGAAAGGCCTTGCAAAGCTACGCTGACCCTCCAAAAATCATACTCCGCTGCTACCAATACTCCGCGATCAATTCAAACTTTACGTCCCGCTGCACCGGCGTGCGGTAGTTCCGAGGGATTAATCTGGGGCCAAATCTGACATCAAAATCGGATGTCTTGTACCGAAATTAGTCTCTCCACCAATTTTCAGGTCAATTCAACTTCAACTTTTAGAGAAATAACTATTTCAATTTAAGTGCTCACTATCTTCCTGCAAAAACAGCCTTATTACCGCAGAACACCCAAAAAGTTATCCTAACCAATTTCCATGTTCATCTCATACATTACTCTAAATTTAGTATCCCTTGCAATCCTTAGTTAGCCATATATCATACTCAAACAGTCATTTTTTTATTCAAAACATCGAAAACCTTCCAATCACTACCGGTGTTAATAGCTCGGTGTTGGGTGGTCGGATTGGCCCAAAAGCTATACAAGCCTGAATGGACCATTGGGTATACCTGACAATAAAATTTGGTAAAAGTCCACCGAATATAACTTCAAGAGATGCGTGGCACCAAGTTCTCCTACCCCCTTATCTTTGTCACTTCAAAATAGCACATTTACTTACTTCGAATTGAAAATCCAATTATGTTCAAAGTATCTAGTTCATTTCATATGTTCGCATTCTTGTTTTCTTCTGAGTATAAATCACTTATTTCAACTCTGGCTTGATGCACCAATTGTTTCTCTGGCGCCTTCGAAACAATAAACCTTTAAGAAAGAACGCTTTTTTCAAACACCTAATTAACTTGCTTAAGTTGACCTAAATTACCTAACTTATCGCAATATCTGGTTATGACATTTTTCTGCGTTCTACAAACATTGAATGCTTAAGATGGCTCCTTCAGTTCAAATATATGTCATTTGACAAGAAACAAACAATTAAGTGAACACAAAAAAAAGAGTAAAGCAATTAGATTGTAATTGTACAAAGTACCAAAAGAGCTGCACGCATCGTTTTGGCGCGACTTAGTTGCACATGAGCCTTCATGTTTAAGTGATACAATAACTTCGTTCGGTCCATTTGTGTAATAGGGGTATCACTAACATGTGCTAAAAAATTAGGCTGGTCTGAAATTTTTCTCAGACAGCGGACCTGGGTTGGAAGTGGACAAAAATCAGCCCCAAATATGAAACCTTCTTTTAGCCAAGTGTATTGTTGTTTAAACTATTCAATCTCAAAGATAATTTGAAAAAAGATATGTCTCAAAAGATCATAAATTCTGGTCTATCGTTGTTATACAGAAGAGGGGGTTGTTGATATTGCCTCTCAAAATGAAGAATTACAGTTTTGGGGATAAATTTCAAAAAATTCATCGTTTGCAATTTTTGCGCTAATCAAATTTTAACCAAAAATCATAATAGATCTTATAGGTATGTTAACAAGGTAAAAAACAATAGTTTACTGTCTGGTGCGAGAAACAAATGAAAAATATACATTTTAAATTAATTGTAAGCGATCAAAAGCTTTTTCATCTTTTTTACTCAAATAAGTAAGAATCAATTTTTGCACAGTGACAACAACAGACACCACTGTAATTTTAAACCCTGAGTTTTTCATCTGCAAAAATATTTCCGATATGTAAAATTTAATCGTTTTTTAAAAGTACTTCCGATATGTAAAATTTAATCGTTTTAATCGTTTTTAGGTGATTTTAACGTGCCTATGGTAGCTTGGGCATGTCTCTCCTCGTCTAGTTCTTCAGATAAAGTTTTATTGGATTTTTTCACGGACTTAGGTCTAAATCAAATAATTAATGAGGCTACGCACATTCGTGGGAACTGCCTAGATCTCATTTTCACTTCCCTAGAGTCAATTCTATTCCATCTCCCAAGAGAGCTATTCTCAGATCACTTTCCAATAATTTTCCAAGTTCCACTCATCAATAATTACAGAAGTATAGGAAGCTCTAGTTACTCGAAATCATCTTTCAGTATTCAAGCGTTTAATAAAAAGCTTTTTTCGCTTTACGAACTTTTAACTTTCCAAATTAAAGCCTTTGATTTCTTTTCAATATAGTACTATGAGCTGACAAAAGCGTTCTCCATTTCGATAGCTAAGAAACGTCGAATGCGTGTATCAGCTCCGTTTTTTTCTTCGCAAACCTTGCATATGTTACATAAAAGCGAGACGATCAAGAGAAGGCTGGAAAAAGGCTGAACACTATCGGACTCATTGAAAATGAGGGAAAATCAGAAAGAGTTTTTAGAGTCAATTGAACTTGACACGAGTCTTCTTATTGAGAAATGTATTTTGACGAGCAAGAATGACTGTTTCAAGCTACTCAGGACTCTCAAGGAGACTAGCGCTTCTCCGCCTGCGATGAACAACGACGGTGTCACTTTTTCAACTGACGATACAAAGGCAAGTGCATTCAATGATTTTTTTCAGCTCTGTCTATAGTTGTAAAATTCACGAGAATGTTCCAACAGCTTTGGATTCGAGTATTAAATTTCAAGATGTTACGTTCGGAGTTTTAGAAATTGAAAACATATTGAGTAAATGTGATGACAGTTCTTCCATGGGCTCAGATCAAGTACCATCTTTCTTACTTCGTGATGGCTGTCAAATTTTAGCCCCAGCAGTAATGACATTATTTCAAATTATTCAAAAGTCCTCGCACTGGCCTAAAGAATGGAAAACGTCATATATCACACCACTACACAAAAATGGTTCAACAAGTGACGTTAAAAACTACCGTACGATCAGCTTGCTTCCAAAGCTTTCTTTTGTTTTTGAAAAAACGTTGTTCAATTTTTTGTATCCACTAGTTAGGCAACTAATCACAAACGCTCAGCACGGTTTTATGAATAGACGCAGCACAACTACTCAATTTATTTCATATTTTGATGTTCTTTACAACAATCTTGACAAAAATTTCCCTTGTGCTAGCGTCTATTTTGATATCAGAAAGGCTTTTGATTCAGTTCCGCATCATAGATTACTAACAAAACTGGCAGCATTTGGGTTTGACGAAGCTTTTCTTCATCTTTTTTGGGTTGTCTTGTAGATCGACACCAAATTGTCCGTATAGGATCTTGTTTTTCTAGGCCCTCCGTTGGAACGTCTGGTGTCCTACAAGGAAGTGTCCTTGGACCACTTCTGTTTATCTTGCACACGAACGATCTTGTTGACAATGTGCAAAACTCCCATGTTTACTTGTATGCCGACGACCTAAAGCTGCTATGCTTTGATTGTTTCGACGGTTTGCAATGTGACATCAATGGTATTTATGAGTGGTCAATCAAAAATCAACCGGAATTTCATCCAGAAAGGTGTAAAGCGATGAACTTTAAATGCAGCCAGTCTCCCTTATTTCTAGGAGAAGCGGAAATTCTTTTCACTAGAGAGATTATGGATTTGGGAATTCTAGTTATTGAAGATTTCTGTTGGACAACACATGTTAAGAAGAAACTTGCGAAATGTAATAAAATTTTTATTTTTTTGAAAAGAAGCATACCGATTCAATTTTCTGTTCTCCGCGAGAAAATGTTGTACCAAACGATGATTCTATCTGTCTCACTTTCCTGCTCCCAAGCTTGGTGTGTTACAACTGGTATTTTGAAAGTGTTAGAAAAGTTTCAGCGCAAAGTGTTGCGCTGGGTTATTAGGTCTGAGGATTACAACGAGACACTTAAAAAACTAAATTTGTATCCAATTTGCTATCAAATCGCGTGAGCTGACCTTATTCTACTGTGGAAAGCTTGGCATGGAACAATGGAGAGTGACATCAAGCTATATGTCCATAGAACGACACTCAGCCCGCCCCCGAGGATCGGTCAAAACCTTTTTTGAACAACCGTTGAACAAAAAGTCCAAAACTGACAACTGCTTTCTTAGCCGATCTATCTACGCCAATAACTTAGTTTCTATCAACGTCAATGACTTTTCGTTATCTTTCAATATTTTTTTAAGAATTTAGATAATTTTCTCATTGCCAAAACACTTTCTTTTAACTCTACTATCGGCCATGTACATATTTTTTTAAATGTCGCTGTGTGGACTGCAGATCTTAAATTGCTACTTTTCTTTGTTAATTTGTACTGTCATGTCTTTCTTTTACTATGTATTCCTCTTGTTGGAATTTAAGTCTCTTACTACTAATATTACTACTACTACTACTACTACTACTACTACTACTACTACTACTACTACTACTACTACTACTACTACTACTACTACTACTACTACTACTACTACTACTACTACTACTACTACTACTACTACTACTACTACTACTACTACTACTACTACTACTACTACTACTACTACTACTACTACTACTACTACTACTACTACTACTACTACTACTTCTACTACTACTACTACTACTTAAACTAATTACCTGAAATGGTAATCGCACGTGCCTTAAGTTAATCTCTTTTACCCGAAGAGGACGAAAATGGCAGAAAATACATCTTGCACTCTGACTACATCTTTTGGACCCGAACAAAACCCCTGCTTTTTGCGAATTATGTTGAAACTGGACAGCAGCAAGAGAATTTTGTTATGATGGAGTGTTACTTTTGAAGTCGAGGAATAGAAAATTCATTGGGGGTGCAAACGGATGAAATAAACTGGTGAGATCAAACCAATTTCTCCCCTTCTCCTATTTTTTTCGGTGGTTGACCAAAAATTTTTTATTCTGGCTATATCAATTTCACACAGCAGTTCCATGGTCTCAGGCAAAAAGAAAATTAACGGAAAGAAACAACAAAATGCGATTTTTGTAAGAAGCTTCTTCTTATCGTAAACGTAACAGAAGAAAAACAGACAAAAAAGAACGCAATTGCGATTATCGTAAGAAACGTTTCTTCTTATCGTTAACAACATTGAAAAACTAACACCGTAGGAAAAACAAACACGTTAGGAAACATATACGCAATAAGAAAAAAAAACAAATGGCTTTTCATAAACATGACAAGAAAGAAAAAGACAGTTAATAGCGATGAAAATTCCCTGAATTTGGACATTGTTGGCATGTCTCCAATCTCCAGGAAAAAGAAAGCTGCAGAACGTAGACAGGAATAGCAAAATTCAATCATTTTGAATTAGACCAATACTTCGTCAGGTCTGACACAACAAATGCAAAACTTAACTATTGATAGTTGTACTCCACCATCAATCAAACAAAACAGAAATACGATACGTAGACTGGCGCCCTAATTTGACGAATGGGTATGCTGTAGATCAATTTGGGCGTACTCTCAATTTTGTAGTCAATTGTCAACAAGTGAGAAAATTCCCCCTGAGATTGCAGCTCGCATTGACATGCTAGTCTTTGCCACAAACAGCAAAGAAATTGCCGAAAATCACACATCTCAAAACACAGCAAATTTGAACCTAAAAGCCCCTTCAGGCCTTGAAACGATTTGCAGGAAAAAAAATGTCTACACTCCGTTTTATCCCTGTCAAGTTCCCGCTAAGATGGTCTGAATTGCTAACAGCCATCATTGAGGGCTCTGTTACAAAACCAAGTTCCCCAGAAGATCGGACTGACTCTTTGCAATTAGCAAGTGCGCTCTGCGCGCTAGCAACAGAGGGGGAAGAAACACGAATAGCAGCAAGAGTGGCTCATGTTAAGTAGATTTGAGCGTTGGAAGAATGGTGACTAGGCTGAGCTATGGCTCGAAGCAATCTCAATGAAACACTCCAAGAGAATAACCGATGACTCAATGGAATTGCTTGCAGCACGTGTAAAATCTCTCTGATTCAAGGACAATTTGGACGTGCAGCAAAAATCTTGTCTTCGGATGGAGTGGCGCCTGATAATGAGGAAAAGCTGAAAGTGTTGATGAACTTCAATCCAGCAGAAGAAATGCCACCGAATGAAACTGATGATTACAGTAGTTATGCTTACCAGTTTGACGAAGCGTCTGTGTTTAAACAATTGCAATCTTTCTCAAACTTCACAGCAGCCGGTTCATCCAAAATGTACACTGAGCACCTTCCACATGCTAAAACGTGCGCAGTCCCCGATCAGTCAAAAAATTTCAAGCATCACAAAATTAGTGAATTTGGCTAGCAGAGGGCAGTTCCCAAGTTCCGTTGTACCAATTGTTCGCTCTGCTTTGCTTAGAGCGCAGAATAAGACAAAACGAGGTGTACGGCCGATCGCCGTGGGAGAAGTTTTTCTACGCCTCATAGCCAAATGTATTGTGCAAGAGGCCAGTTCTGAGGCTGTTGAACTTTTTTCATCCAGACAACTTGGTGTGGCAGTTAAATTGCGGTGCTGAAAGCATTTTACATGCAACAAAACAAACTTTTCAAAAGTTATTGAACAACGAAAAAGCTGAACTACTTCAAATCGACTTCAAAAATGCTTTCAATTGCGTTAGGAAAAGCAGTGTGTTAGATGCAGCTCAAAAATTAATTCCCGATTTAGCCCCTTTTGCTTCTTTTTGCTATTCTCAGCGTAGCAAGCTGCTTTTTAATGCAACTCTCATTCAAAGTCAATCAGGAGTCTAACAAGAAGACCCGCTGGAGCCCTTACTTTTTTCTTTAGCACTTTGGTCTATTATCAAAGAACCCGAGAATAAGTTACCAAATCTTATACAGAATTTTTTGTACCTTGAGGATGGAATTATAGCAGGAACGGAAGAGGAGCTGTGTGAATCAATAGAAAATTTAACAACTCATGGCAACAAATGTCGTCTTGAACTCATATGAGACAAGTTCGAGTTGTGATCCACCACGTGTTTTAATGCTGTTGATAGCAGGATACAGAGAAACAGTCAATCAGGAACCGAAATCTTGGGCGCAGCAATCGGAACATCCACTTTTTGTTGTATCTCGTTTGGAAAAACGGGTTAAAAAAACTCGAGAAAGTAATAGACAATCGAAGCTATTTAGAGGACCCTCATTGAGCTCTTGGAATTTTGCGTAGCTGCCTGGATGCACCTAAACTGGTGTCTTTGTCGAGATGCAACAGTCTGTCCCCTCAGAGTAACAAAATACTTGAAAATTGTGATCATCTCCAACGAACAACTTTTGAAAATATATTGGGTTCTGTCATCAGCAATAAATCATGGGACCAAGCATGCCTGCCAATAAGCAAAACAGGAGCTGGAGTTCGACGTTCTCTGAGCAAATTCAAAGCTGCTTATGTTGGTTCCTTATCTCAGTCAGCGAACTTAATAGAACAGACTACTGGAGTGAACACAACACACGAAAGTAGTTTTAGAGACTTAGTGGAAGAGTTTAGCACCTTGGGGATTTTTCATTTTTATTCAATATAAAATTGAACAACAATTTGACAGTACGGCTCTAAACAACCTTCTTGAAGGCCAAAACTCCACCAGAGATAAAATTAAAATGTTATCTGTTTCTCTACCTCAATCAGGAGCTTGATTGATGGCACCACCTATCCCTGCTCTTGGCTTACACCTTCGACCTAGCAGAGTTCTGAGCTTCTCTGGAATAATGTTTAGGAATTCCACTCTATGATTGGGATAGGAGATGTCCATGTTGTAAGTCAGCTATTTTGGACATATTTAGAGATTATGCCGTTTCATTTCACGGGCGTGGCGATATTATCTCTCCTAATGACAGAGTACGAGACGCAATAATGGAAGCTTATTCATCGGCCAATCTTCCTCTGTATGCGAGCAAAAACATCTTCGGCCGGAAAACAATTCCAGACCAGATGACGTGTATTTGCTCATTTTTTTAGCAGGACAACCCGCAGCTTTAGACGTCCCCATTACGTTCCCACTGCAAGCCAGTATTTTCTCAGATGCGGCGAGGACATCTGATTTTGCTCTAACCCTAGCGAAATACAGAAAGATTGGGCATCATTATCGGAAGTGCAGCTATATGGTCATCCACTTCATACCATTGGCGTTAGAATTTTTCGGCGGACTATCTTAAACAACGCCGAAAACATTGAAAAGAATAGCTCTTTTATCTGATAACAGAGGTTTACAGCCCGCAGGCCTATCAGTAGCCCTCAATCGGTATCAATAGGTGCCATGCGTGGCTCAGCTACAATGCTGTTTGCAAGAGATTCGCGATTATGAGCGAGAAATGATGGGGACTGTCGAATGCAATTATGCCGCTATGCCCGATGAGAGGGTCAAGAAAGTCACCCTATGAGTGGGGAATTCAGTTAATTGAGTAGTTTTTGTCCTCATCCATCAGCAGAGAAACTTTGAAATCACCGAAGGAAACGAATTTTCTCAAAGACATCTAATTTAAAGTACAACTGCTCCTCTTACCTCTTACACTTAGCCTCTGCGTTCTTACCTGATGAAGTGGGGAGAACTTCAGTAGAAGAGCCAATTCAGAAAAAAGCATCCACGATTTGTTAAATCCTTCAATCACGAGTTTTTATTCTTACCTGATCAAAGTGGGGAGAATATAAACGAACATTTCAAGCGTGGAAATTTGAAACGGACAGTTGAATTTTAGAATTATTGAACTGCTGATCTGTTGAATTAATTTACATAGTTATGATAACCAAGTTAACTTTAATTTACAATAAAATTTAAAAAAAAATCAAAATTGAAAAAAAGGATAAAAATTTCTGTTCGACATATATTTCTTTTGAAAATTCTTTTGTGCACTTTGACATCCTTCAGGCTTAATCTGGAATGATAATTAAGCAAAATATCAAGTTTTTTGCTGAGTTTTCAAATTAGTTTTGGCTTATATCTCATCAAAAAACTTTTAACCTCTGCATTTTTTTTGCCAAAAGGGTGTATTTTCGAACGTCAGTTTTGATGAAAAAAGTTTAGATACAACAGCCATTGGACTGTTTTGTTGTAATTGCAGGAAACTGACTTCTAATCAATTTGGAAGGAAATAGTTGGGAAAGAACACGATAGAAGTGTGGGACACCTGTTATTTCATTTTGCATCCACTACCCTCTACTGTGATCACAAAAATTTCAGTCCTCCTAGCTGTGAAAATGGGTAAATTTGTAAAATACTTTGACGACCAAAAAACAACATAATGAGACTAACAATTGCTTCGCTCCAGTTTATTTTGCGGCCCTACTTTACGCAGGTGATATTGAGTAAAACCAGAGTCCGCGTTGACAGTTCGGTTTCGGTTCTACAACTCAATTTAGGTGTTTTAAATCTCAAATTTTGCTAGAGCGTTTATGAGGCGGGTTGGAGTGGGGTGGAGGCAAGTGAGACATTACCTTTTCTTAAAACAACTACCTTTCGTCCAGTAAGGTCCACAAGTTAACGTTTTTCCAGCTTTTTAAAAATGCTCCGGCCATTCTGCCAACCTCTGGCGCTAACTTTTCCCAGAAAAGTTTAAGCTCACCGACATATGCTCCTATTTCATTATTTGCCGCAACTTTTCCGCTCTCAGTTGTTTTATCTAGTAAAGTTTCCGGTATGCAATCAAGATCTGGCACAACGTAATGCTTCCAGAACTGATTTGGAAAGTAGCTTCGCACAATTTCCAATACTGCTTCAACATCCGATAACACTATTAAGTTTTGATTATAAGTGCGGAGTTTACTCTTTGTAAGAGAGTAATATTTGAAATATGGCCACATTTTGCTTTTCTTTGCGTCATTTTCAATTTCACTATTCAACAACGCCGACATTGCCGAATTTCCACCAAGTCGAATTGAAGATGTTTCTGTCGCAAGCATTTTAACGATTTGATCCGCCACCACATAATCAAATTCAATGTCAATTTTCAATTCATTTGCGAATAGTTGGACGGTTTTGCTGAACTTTGCAGATAGTTCCAGGCAGAGGTTTTTGCAGTCGTTCAAATTTTTCTGGAAGCCAAGCTTTCGAAACCAAATCAAAATGGTGAGCTTGGCCCTGGTGTTCACGGGTTGGTTGTTGCTGTCTTGTGTATTTAAAAAATTTGAGAGCCAGAATCGTAAATAATCAAGTTGCATTTTGATTGATTCTTGAAGGGTTGTCAGCATGCCTTTATAACACATTTTTTCGCCACTATTTTCTCCTGAAGAATTACTGGACCATTTATGCACACTTTTGATGAGGAAACAACTATTTGCGCAATTTTGTGGGAAAAATAGTGGGGAGAGCGTGGACTTTTCGCTGCAGTATTTTCTAATCAACTCTTTTTCAGACGGCTATGATTCAATTAGTTTGAGTTTTATTTCTCGTTTTTGACCACCTGAAAGTTAGTTAAGACTTGTCGTAAATTTCCATTAAGGTGTGAATAACAAGCGAATGTGGATTAAGTGATTTGACCTGAAAAATTTTTATTTGTTCTGCGGTGAATTGTTGAAAAAAGGTGAGATTGCGCAGTGATCTAGCATGAATTCACAACTTTTTTGTAATGGTAAAACAAAAAAGCTTCAATACTACATGGGGTAAAATTTCTTAAATTTTCCACCACACCTTAGTGGAGGGTGGAACCATATGCTCAACTTGTTTTTTTTTTGCTTGGTCAACATTGGCTTATCGATATATTCTTCGAAGAGAGTTGTAGGGGCTATCATCAGAGAGCCCGTCCAATATAGAAAAAACATTTTAAAAGATTTTCCTTAATTTTGTATTTCGCAAGGAATTATGTAGCTTTAATGTGTAAAAATGAGACTGATTTCCTTTGTTTTTCTTCACAGTTTCCGTACATTTTGCTCATTTTCTGCGCTAAATTGTTTTAGCATTGTTTACGATAGTGATATTCGGTTAGATTAGGCTTGCTGAACCATTTGATTGGACATTTTGGTCCAAACTTTGAATTTTATTTCAAAACTCAGCCTTTTCTTCATCAAAACCTGACACAAAACTTGTTTATTTTAGCTCACTTTGCGAATATTTGCCGGAAAAACAGAACTGAAAATGGCCGACACGACCTTTGCAAATTCATCGAGAGACGGGCTTCACTTTAGCTTCCTAATTAAACGTTTTGGAATTAAAGTTTTGGCGGCTGGTCTCAAAGTTGAATCAATAATTATCCAAAGTCATCGTTTATTTTTGTAATTTTGAATGTTTTGCTAAATTACCTAATTCACAAATACTCTGAACAATTAGTTTTTTAACGCTCAGCAATGGTAGATTCTAGGTCCTATCCCAGATCTACAATCAAAATTTATTCGGATAATGTTTTGGTCGATGTATCTTTTAAAACTATTTTCAATTTGTAACGTTATTGACAGACTAGTGAGATTTTATATCAGGAAACAGATGTTTAAAGATCCCATTTTGTGCAAATAAGACCCAATGAGCATAAATAGCGTTTTCAAAGAAAATTCCATGATTATTATTGCTTCGACAAAATGTTTCCGTAAGATTTTGTTTAATTCCAGTCAGATTCTTCATGGTGTATAGTGAATATATATAATGCTCTCAGTTCATACCCTATGGTTCTTTTGACGAAGTAAACTTGTTTTAAAAATATCAAAAAAAAATTTGTACTTTGCCATTTTTTAGCTTAAGTCATTCAAACTGCAGCTTAGTCTGAAAAAAAACTGGTCTCATCTTCTTTCTAATGCAGGAAGATGCAATATTAACTCGTTAATAGTTTATGGTTGGAAAGGCTTGAGCCGGTTTCCTATCAAAAACTATTTGAACATTTTGATTATTGCTTGTACTTGTTGCAATTTTTAAGCCGTATGATAAATTGTGGATAATGACTACTCGCAATCGCTTCATAAGAGGGCACTAAAGGAATCAATCGTGTATTGAATTCAGTTGATATAAAGGAGTTTTAAATATTTTAAAATTAACTCGTTGCAAAAATAAAAGCCAGTTTTCAATTTTGTCCTTTTGTTGTTTTTTTTCAAATTGTAAGTTATTCTGATTAATGAGAGGGTCCAATCTACTTTCTGCCGAATCAAGTTTTAACTGCTTTATTGATTTTATTTTATAACTGATGTTTTGTGGCTTTGACACCATGTATTTTCACAACATATTTGTTTGATTTTGTTTTTCATACTTGTCGATGTTAGTGAAATTGTAGCTTTGTCACCTAGTCCCTTAATAAAAGAGTTGATGTTCAAATTAGTTCCAGGTGAACATAAATAATTGTTTTCAGTTAACATTTTATGATTTTAATGGCCTCCGCACAGTGTTTTCCGAAAATTAAATGCCAAAACTTGAGTTCCGCCTGTTTTTAGTGTTATTTGGTAGTCTTATAACTTATTCTCATTAATGAGTGTATACTCGCCGCCTAAAGGTATGTATACAAAGAGAGTTTAGCTTTGATGTTCTAAAGATAAAAGGAATGGAATTTAAAATTTTATTAAAAGAACAGATTGGGAGGTTCAATATAAATAAAGATTTAAGTAAAATTGATATCTTATGTGAAATTATTTAATAACTAACAACAACTGTTGGTAACTTAAACGAGAATTGTTTAACAACTGTTGAACAACTGTTTGATAACAACTATAAGGACTGAACGACTGAAGAACTGAATAACAACTAACTGATATTAAAAATGCCTCTTATTTATAGGCGGTAATATGGGACTTTATTAACCACTTTATTAAGAGTGGAATAAAAGATCCCTTTATAAGATAAAACATCCCATTTTCCATTTTGGGATAAAACTTCCCATTTTTCCTTTCGGGATAAAACTTCCCATTCTTAATATTTTCTGGCGGCTGAGAATTTTTAATCGAAACCAGCCGAATAGAAATTTGTAAAATTGATAAACAGGTTAGATATTTCGTTTATATTTCTTAACGATAAACTGCAGATTTTAGATACAATAAAGCAACAATAATATTTTGAGGGCAGAACAAAGTTTAAATGTTTATGAGTTTATTAATTTTGTTATCCCTCCAATTCGTTTGTTCTTTTCTGTAGAAATTTGATTTTGTTCTGCAGATTCGCGCTCTTCTGTTTCTCACGTAGAAAGTTTTTTTCCAGTCCAAAAGTATAAGTGTCCCGTTCGTTGTTAAGATCCGCTTTAACAAGTTGATAGGGGACTGTCAGATTCTGTTTGTCAAGCGGTATGTTTTTTAAGCGATACAATTTCATCTTCGAGTTATATGATTACATTTTATATATATTTCCTTCGGGTAAGATTCTGTACCGTAGGCCCCAGTCGAAATTGGGGTGCCCTCGGAATTGTCTGCTTCTTGTTTCTCCTCACTGAACTTTTGTCTTTCTAGTCGTTGATTCATAGTGAGGATTCGTGTTTGGATTGGGCACACTTTTGCGATTGGTCTTAAATGCGTCTCTGTTGGGGCAATCGTCAGTTCTGTCATGTTTAAATTGTCGATTTTTTTCTCCCCTCTCCCGGTGTAGAGGTTCTGTACACTTATTCCTGGTGCCGATCCTTTAGCTTGTACTGGATGTTGCTGTGGTTGTTCTCCCATAAGTTCCTCAAATGTATCCGGCAATATGAATTCCTCCAAATCAGCATATTGTCGTCTGCGTCGTAACCTAAGTTCTAAAAATAGAAACAACATAAGTTTGTATTATCGATAAGATGTTTATTTTTATATACAAAACTAACTAATTTTTTGTGTTTTTATTTATAGTTGTTTTAGACGGGGGAAAATGGATTATCTCCATTTTCTTCTTTTGCAGCATTGTTTTCATTTCTCTCATTCCTAATTGCACTATATAATGGGTGCGGAATATGTGGATGAAGATTAAAGTGCGTTTCTTTCATTTCAGTTACTAAATGCTCAGCATCATTTGGCTATTGCTCATTGGCTCTCTCATTTTTAAAGATAGAAATCATAATAGAAGCGAATAAAAAATTGTAGGTGGCAAAAAGAAAGATTTTGCCAAAATTAACAGAAGCTCCAGTTATTTTATGTACTTGTAGGGCTTTTATAATTGTTACAACAATTTGGATAATAAATTTCAAGAAAAGAAAGGCGGCAAAATAAATTCCGCATTGCTCTAACATAAATTGTGAATAACCGAATTTTTCTATATAGCGGTTATAGAAGAAATTAGGAGAAGTAAAAGAGTCTAAAGAGACTATTCTCATTGAATAGTTAAGATAAGGTCAATCTTCACTTTTAAAATTATCCTGTGAAATAACAAGTTCTTAAGAGAAAGTTTGTATAGCATCCTTCATTTCGTTATTAAATTTAATTCCGCGCCAAAATTTCTTTATTTCTTTGTCAGTAAATAAATATATTTCATCACTATCCTGGAATTTGTATTTGGTTAATCTTTGTGGAGCAATATAAGGCTCAAAAATAGAAGGTCCTTTGACTCTAGTTATACCTGGTGTTAATTCAACCTAGGAGTTATCCTCTTCGATATCTAATTGAAATGAATTATTGTGTTTGACTACACATGTTTGTTCTTCGGCGCTATTATATGTCTTTCTAGTAATTGGATCAACAAAATGTATTTACTTAGATACATTATTCTTATTCTATTATAACATTTGTCCATTATTTGTAATGGTGAAAAATACTGTGGGCAATGATATAGCCATGCAACATTATCATTTGTCTCTAAGAACATTGAGCGATTATTTGTTAGTAAGAATCCAGCCCTACGTGGAATACTATGTGAGTAGACTAGATTTGTTCTCCTAATAGCACGTTCTAACTCAAAATCAGTTTTATCATTTGTAAATCTAAAAGCTGTAGTCTTCTTACATTAGTATATGCGTAATAATCAAATTTCGTTCCCATATGGACTTCATAATTTATTCCTGATTCCAAATCAACACTTAACTCTCCATTTCTGTATTAAGTTCGATCAAAAAAAATTTGCCTTTTGGTGCCATTTATATAAGTATTCTTTACAACATTCGAAATTGTTTTTTTTTGCCTTTCCTGTATCCATATCGAATCCTCCTTCATAACGTATGTATAAAGAGCTATAAGGAGTAGGATAAATTACTTTGTTTGAGTCACAAATTGACTGTGGATTATTATAAATCTAAAAATGAAAGTATTTCGTGGCCCTTTAAATGGTTGCGCACGTCTAATAACAGCTTCTGTTGATTCAGGCTCAGTTTACTATTCTCTTACTATATAATATTTTCTATCCATTTGTATCATTTTTACTGGAGATGTGTGTAATTCTTCTATTGTACAATTTTCTCTATTTTCCCATGTATATGCATAAGGATCAGTTGATCCACTATCACAGCCATTTTTGTTTAGGCTAAAAGGCAGGGGAATATTATAGTAGTTATTTACCGTTCCATCTTCTAAGTTTACCAATAATTTAATATCTTGCATATATGTCTCCTAAGTTTCGAGATAGGTCCATCCTGTTTCTTTGCACTCATTACTATATTTATCACTAGCGTCGCCTTTATTTTTAACTGTTTGTTTCTTTACATTTTTAATAAAAGAAACTTTGTGAGGGTTAATAGTTGCAGAGCCTGTTTTCTTAGCTTCGAGACATTGTTCGGCGGTTAATTTAATATCTTAGCTTATAGCTCCATTTATGGAGAATAGCGTGGAAATTTTTAGAGGTACAATTACAGGTACTCTCACACTAAAAGGATCGAAATTTGCTAAGAGTGAAAAATGAAGAATTATAAATCTACTAAATTTAATTATTTCGTCCAACACTTCTGGACTTGTCTCGAGGAACTCAAAGTTGGTTAGTTCATTTGTTTGCTGTTCTGAACTCATTTTAGTATTCTATTATATTAAATTATATAGTATTCTAAAAGTATGAATGCTTGAAGGAATTTTATATTCCAAGTTGAATTTTAAGACAGCGAATAAAATCGATGTGTTTTTTACTAGAAAAGTCTGTGGTTAGATCAGCAAAGAGGAAAGTGGCGTGAATAACGCTTAAATAGTTAGCGGGGAAGAAATTAGATTTCATTTTGGCTAACTTGCCGTTGATTCTTAGAAGCATTTAGTCGATGAAGAAGGAAGAATGATTTTTGTTGTTATTGCTTTCCTATTTATAGTGTAGAAAATGGGCTGTTTTATCTCACTTTCGAAATATGTCTCAAATACTCCAATTTTCAGTTGTCGTTTCTTCCTTTTTATTGGCTGGGAAAATATTCCCATTTCTTATACCAGTTTGCGCAACTTCATCGGTTTTAACTTTTATTTACTATATTTATCCCATTTTTCTTTTTAAGTTTTCATTTTTTATTGATTTTCAGAATTGGAATTTTTATTCTTCTATCCTTTATAAAAACTAGAATTTGACTGGCTAATAATAAAATCATTTTGTTCTGTGTACTAAAATGTTTATTTCTTTTTATCTTTTAAAGCGTATCATGGAATAGGATCATTAAATAACTTTGTAGCAAGTGCTTGTCTACCTGACCTTCTGGGTTCAGTAGTATATAATTTTTCATTTATTGATTTATTAGCTAGTGGGGTTGTAGGTTGTGTTGTAATGACTTGTGAACTACTCTGAAAGTGAATGGGACTTATACCATGTGCTAATGGTTGGGGGGAATGAGGTGTTTGTGGATAACTAAGAGGTCCTCTTGGATATTGAGTAGATATATGCTGTGGCCTAAATGACTTACTAGGCGAAGTAACTTGATGTTGTGTATTAAATAATGTTCGGAGTCCTAATGTGTCAATGCCAGAATCAACCAGAGGGTCATCACTACTACATGTAGTAGTAGTAGTATTAGTAGAAGCAGTTGTAGTGGGTTTACTATTTGGGGGTTGCGGCGGCGTTTCAACATTGTTGAATACTGGCCAAGGCATATAGTGCAAATTATTACTAGGTTGAGTAGTGTTAATTTTGTATATGTAATGCCTGTTATAGTTATCATAGAATTGTTTGGGTTCAGTATATACAGTAGTATAATCGGCAATTAAGAGTTGTATTCTCATTCTTTCGGAAAGTATTCTACTATATGATATCTATGCACTACACTTTTTTGTTGGGTCTCGTCTCCTTGTATTTCATATGTTGTATTAGTTATATGTTTTGTAACATTGTATGGACCGGACCGAAGTGATTGTAGCTTCTTAGATATAAGTAAGCTTTTAGAAAGATTTCTAGTAGAACTTTGCTTCCAATGCTGATTCGTCGTCCGAGCTTAAATCTATTCCTATATTCATGGGCTTTATTTGTAACTTGACGACAACGGGTATAAGTGTTACAGTATATATTCTTAAAATCTGTCTCACGTTGAAGTACAGTATTGGATAATCTTTTTTCAGTAAATTATCTACCTTTTCGTTTCTACATGAATTTTTACAATGTGTATGGGACGGCAAGTCCTGATAATATTGAGATATACAATTGTTCTTATTATCCCGCAGCAATCCTAGTCTAAGTGAAATAGGTATTTGTGGCTTTTATCCGAATATAACCTCGTACGGCGTATAACCAGTACTATAATTCACTGCTGTATTATGCGCAAATGCAACTTTTGCCCAATTGTTCCCAGTAGTATTTAGAAAGTGCCTGAGATAGTTTATAAGGTGCCTATTTTGGATTTCTATTTTCCCATTAGTCCCAGGGAAATATGCCGTTCGTGGCTTCAGTCTAATTCCTAGCTCAAAAGTCCAGTTTACAAAATCACTGCTCATAAAAGCAGTACCGTTATCATGTACTTTGTGCTGAGGTATTCCGAAGCTAGTTATAAATTTCTCCATTTGTTTTATAGTCTCGTCAGAATTAGCGGACTTAACAGTATATACTTGTTCATATCTAGAGAATGAATCTACAACTACAAGACAGTAGTGCTTGCCGTTACTAGAAGGCCGAAAAGTTCCTTTATGGTCGATATGTATAGTTTGGAAGGGAGTTGTCTCCAATTCGTCCCATTGCTGTAAGGGTGCTTCGTTTAAATCGTGTCTTTTACTTTTTTTTGACAATCTAAGCAATCGTGGATAAACATCGTAACCCATTTATACATTCCAGATCACTAAAAAAATCTGGATATATAATTTAAGGTACCAGCATCGCCACGGTGGCCACCCGTAAGGCTACTATGCGCTAGCTCGAAACACTTAAGAAGAAGTGAGATCGGAATACATATTTTTAATTCGAACGAAACGTTCTCATTAGGTTTGTTGTAACATAGTAATTTATAACTCTCAACTATTAGTAGTAATCTATATATACTCTTGTAAGCTATTAGTGCTTTACACTGTCGAGTCATATAGTAATGTTCAGGTTCGTTGCCTGATTCTATCCATTTCCGTAATATATTTAATAAAAGGGTCTTTACTTTGTTCTTGTAGTATAGTGTCAATATCTAGTTGTGCCTTTTTAGCAAATTCAGTTAACTTCGTTAGCAAATCAGAGCAATCTGATTTGACTTTCTCATTATGCAGTGCTGTTGACTCTATGATAGTATATATCTTTGTACGCTCTTTGTAGATTTCTTTCGCCTTCTCTAGTGCATGTATCAATGTTGGATCGACTAAATTATCTATGACGTCACTTAATCCGTCGTCATTATATCCTGAGTCGTCCATTTCTACATAGTTTACTTCTTCTTGTTTTTCACTATATATTATCCGATTGTTTACTATCTGTGAGCTTATCTATTTGAATTATATTTTTGCCAAATTTGAAATAGTCGGGTACATTATGTATAGCATTACAAGAGTCTGTAAATCCTTCGGTTGCGTCAGATATACTAAAATCATTATCCGATATATTGATTATTTTTCTTGTTCCACCTTGTACTTGAGCTAGTATAGGATAATAATCTTTAGACTAAATTGTTTTATACTCTTTGTGCAACACAGAGTAAGAGACTGGCTTTCGATCCGAAGTGTAGATATTTATATCTTTAAGTATTGTTTTATGTTCAATCTGAAATTTTTTTGCTTCCTCTATTGGGATTTGTCTACTCAGTAAATCAGGAAACGCTAAGTTCTTGCCTTCGGTGTATATAAATTTCAATATCTGAAATTTAGTTAGGACGACTTGATACTTGAAAAATCTGTGCGAAAGTTGTCCACGCCTAGAACATAAAAATAGTATTGGCTTGTGATTGCAAAAGAGATATAAAGGAAATGGAGAGCCTATTAAATAGAATTCGTACTTTTGTAGTGCGGATATTATTCCGCATATTTCTCTATGCTCTGCGGACATTTTCCGTTCAGCTTTGTCGAATACTCTAGAGTTCGCTGATACAATTCTCCTTCTATCAGGGAATTGTTGTATAAGTATACAACCATTGCCTAAGTTTGACGAGTCAGCATGTATATGAAAGGGGCAGTTCGCATTTAGATTTGCTAAGGATATATCAAGTGCAAATTTTTCTTTTATTGTATTTAATTCTTTCTTGTGTTCTCCTTCCCATTTGAAATCCACATTGCCTCTTGTTAAATCGTACAAGGGCTTAGCATCTATATGAAAATTTATAACATAATATGATTAGAATCCCATCGCTCCTAATACGCTAAGAATGTCAGTCTTTGATTCTGGGGTCTTTAAACTTTCAATGTCGTCAATACGCGATATGAATGGAGAATGTGTATTTTCTGATATAACATGTCCGAGAAATTTTATTTTGCGTAATCTGAACATTGTTTTTATCTGGTGCGGCTTTTAAGTTAGCCTTTCTCAATAGAGCATGATATTCCTTTATTATATTGAACATTTCTTCTTTAGTATTAGATTGTAGTAGCGTGTTGTCAATATATGTGATAGCTTTCTTTTCTTTTATAAGAGGTCCGAATGCATAACGCATTAACTAACTAAAGAAAATTGGGTAGTAGTTTTAATCCGTAGAAGCCGACTTCATAAGTATACTGTCTTCCTCCTATTATAAATCCTGTTAACTTTTGTTTCTCTGGGTTAGTGACACTTGATGATATGCACAAGACAGATCTCTGCTTGTAAAATATGATCCATTTAATAAGGTTATTAGAACTTGTAGTGGTTCTAACGGCCAATTTGAATTACTAGTGTCAGTAATAGAATTCGGATAGCGAGCATCTATTACTAGTTTGATGTAATCGTTCTTGGGGAGGATTATGATTGGGTTAACGAACCAGCTATTCATATAGTCAAGTTCATCTAGCTCTCTTATAATCCCTGCTTGTATTAATTCGTCCATCATTAACTCGAGTTTATCCCTTAAAGGGAAGGGTATTTTTTTAGGTCTTTGCTTTTTGAATTCGGCGTTCTTTATAAGGGGTATATTAAATTGTTGTTTAGCACGGCCAATGTCGTATTTATGATTTGAATCTACATCGTTGTCTGTAAGAAGTATAGGGCAAGTCGGAAGAATTCGTTTTATTGAAATGAGTATTTTGTCCAGTATGTAAACTCGTAGTAAATTTATCTATTAATTCTTTTACTTGATAAGCTGAGCGAAATATTGAAAATTGTTCTTTTGATTTGGGTTGGCTTATCATTTTAGCCTGTTTAGAAAAGTCAGTTGCAATTTCATCCTCGCTTTTATATTTCTCAACTAATTCTTAACTAAATAATATAGAAAATCGTCCTCTCACTGACGAGCATATCGCCGAAATAATAGCTCCATTATTTCGGCGATATGCTCATCAATGAGAGGACGATTTTCTATATTATTTGTTAATTGTAATTCTTTGCCACTAATGTATACATAAATCGTTATTTCTGTGTGCTTGAAGTGTTCATCTAATTCGATAGCTATTCTTATCCATAACCTAGGGTCGCCGACACATGCTATCTTAGGCATAATAACACATCATATGCCGTCAAGCATAATTGTCTTTTGTAGTTCGCAAAATACTGAACAAGTTTTACTTGCTTCGTATAGGGGAGAGTTATAATATTCCTTCATTACAAGGCTGTATATCATTTGCTGACTATACTCATCTTGAAAATGTATAAGTTCGTGGTTTGCCTCATTCTCCGATCCAACATTTTTAAAGTTTTGTAGGATATTTCTCTTTAAGTTGGGGTATCTTTTAATGAGGGAGGCACTAAAGCCTTTATCTAATGCTAAGTCTCTAGATATAGTATGAATAATAGGCATATTGGCGTCGAATATTGAATTCTCGTCAAAAATAATATCCTAATGCACTCAGCGGTTAGGTCAGTGGATTCGGATATAGTATTTGTAGTTGTATTTAGCATAAAACAACTATCAAGCTCTTCGCATCTATTGATAACTGAATAAGTGATGATTTTTGTGGTTTTCAGTAAGTAGGGGAATTTTCTTTTCTTTCTTAGTACAAATAGTTTATATAAAGCTCAACTCGGCTTTTACCGTAGTCCTATTAGGTACAGAGGAAGTGCCTATCGGAAAGATATCTTGCTCATTGCACTTATGCTTGTAGAGAAATGTAGACCTAGGTAGAATATATAGAGGCTGATGTATTATCACTGCGTTCAAACTACAGACTTGGGGATATTCCTTTTCATTATTTAGTGAAACATATTTAAGAACTCCTTTACCGCTAGAGTTCAGTACTACTGCCGGAATATCAAAGTATAGTGCTTTAAAAAAGGTATGACAGAAATCCACTACTAATAAATTAGAAGTTTTCTCCTCAGTAACCCATACTCTATGATTAGCTTTATATTTCCCGTCTGTATCAAAGTTTGAGGTTAGTATAGTGTAGCCTATCATGCATATTTCAGAACCGTTATAAGTTCTTGTTTTATCGCCTGAAGTCTGAATGTTCATTTGTTGCCCCAATTGATTAAGCTCAATAAATGTTGGGTAAATTATTATAGCGCATGTTTATCATGGGTCTATCATGAACTCTGCCACTTTCTAAGCCACTATGTTTTTTATTTTCTCCGGTAGCAAATTGATATAAGTTCAAGAAAATTTTTATTTTTCAGAGACCGTATTAGTTTAAGGGACATAAATCTGAGATAGCGTCACAATAGTCAACATTGTTTTGTGTATTATAAGTCTTTGTGTCTTGTTGTAAAGTAGGCCATATTTTACTATGTGATTGGTTTCTATTGAATTGGCTGTTTTCACGTTCATAGAACTGTTTAGCAGCATTTTCATTTTGACGAAAGAATTTTCTCGGGGAAATCTTTGGTCATATTGCTTATTTTGGTTATATCTTTTGCCGTACTTGTAGCTGATCTGGTTTTTATAGAGGGAATTTGGGTTTTAGGCCCGGTTGTTATGACTATTATTTCTATTATTGTTTTGATTGTTATTCCAAGCTCCTCGTCTGTAGTTATTACTAATTGTAGGCTTGATCTCTTTTTGCTCTAGTATTTCCTTTCTAATCTTTTGCACTTCGTCGTCTAACTTCTTTTTGTTACAAGTAGAAGTAGAATGTCCGTGATTTCTACAATACTCACAGAATCTAGTATTATTGGCTCGTTCCTTTATATTCGGGTCTCTATTGAAGTTGTTTGTACCTGGTATAGCACTAACTTCGCTGCTTTTTATTAAGCTTGTAAGTTCCTTAGTTTGAGTCTCTAAGGACGATATTTTCTCTAAAGGTTGTTTAGCCGAATTCTCATCAATAACTATACAAGTTAAATCTTGTGTTATTAGATGTTCTTTTAAATCATCCCAACTTTCGTTAGGTTTCTTGATACGCCGTTCATGGGCTTTTCGCTTTAGTGATGGGGGTTGTAGTGCTCTTATAGCAAAATCAAAATATTTGTTGTCTTTGTCTAGATGAATTACTGCTTCTTGCGCTCTATCAGTATTAGCTACATTTGTTAAATCTTCTGGCCAACCTTTATCAACAGCGTGCTTGACTCTATGAAAATATTTTTTTATTAATTCACCTTCTTGTCTAGAAGCATTTTCTACATCTAGTCTATGCTCAAATTTATCACGACCGTCACTGAATCTATCAAGAAATTCGTCTTTAATATCATTTAAGACTTCAGCCTCATCAACAGTATTAAACCATTCTAAGGCCGTATCGGATAAAAGGGACCCAAATAGTGATCTCTGTCTATTTTCATAACTCTTTTTCTTATCAGCATCAGAAGGAACAACTCTTAACAAAAATTTTACTTTTTGATCAACAGAATTCCAAAAGTCAAGAGCACTCTGACTTGGATCGTTACCTGAAAATGTAGTTAAAGATACATTACTCAGAGAAATAGGAGCATTAGCCAATTTTATTAAAAATGCTTGGACGTTGCCGAGTTTTTATTTTATCTAAGATAATTTAAATATTTTTTTTAAGAACCAGAGACGAATTTAGATAGTCTAAGAATTACGTCGTCTGGGTACAATTTATTTTTATTTGAGAACTTAGAATTTTTTCGAAGTCTTTTGGTGAAGTCGGATAACTGACGAAAGATAGAAATTTTTAGAAGTAGCTGATACAAGTTTCACATAGAATTGAAAAAAGTGTTAATTTCTACTTCTCTAAGTCAGAACATAGAAATGAGACAACTTGGAGTTTTTTCTTAAATTTTTTTTTTGCTTCGCAACAGATTTTATTTAAGTTAAAGATTAAAGTTAAAGTCTTTAGAACATAGAATTTACTAACCTTGAGTTTATTAGCTTCACCAGTTGCACCAATTTACACTCGCCACATAAATGAGTAAAAGAGAGTTTAGCTTTGATGTTCTAAAGATAAAAGGAATGGATTTTAAAATTTTATTAAAAGAACAGAATGGTACGACATATATAAAGATTTGAGTAAAATTGATATCATATGTGAAATTGTATAATAACTAACAACAACTGTGGGTAATTTAAACGAGAATTGTTTGACAACTGTTGAAAAACTTTTTGATAACAACTATAAGAACTGAACGACTGAAGAACTGAATAACAACTAACTGATAATAAAAATGCCTCCTATTTATAGACTGTAATATTGGAGTTTATTTCCCATTTTGTTAAGAGTGGGATAAAAGATCCCATTATGTGATAAAACTTTCTATTTTCCATTTTGGGATAAAACTTCCAATTTTTCATTTTGGGATAAAACTTCCCATTTTTAATATTTTCTTTTTAGTACATTAGTACCAGTGGCTGTCTAATGAGGCACAAATTAATCGAAAGCTTATTGAAATTTAATCGCCTAATCGCCGACTTTATAATTATTTGATTTCAAAAAATTAATGGAGTTTCCAAATTTGTCCACTTTTGTTCTTCTTTTTATCGAATTGTTACCTAGTTACATTAAGGACAAGTTTCGAGTTCAATTCTAATGAATCATAAGTCAAAAATGTGTTTTTTATGCTATGTTGACATTGTTTTTAAATATCAAGAACAATTTGGCATTGAGTTTTGCTCGTAATTAATGTTACTTGTTAATTCATTCTGCTTTTTGTCTCGACTAGTAGTCTTATTAATGAGAGGTCTCATTACAACATTGTAAATAGTTGTCGGTGGTTGTAGTTCCAAACGTTACTTTTACACTTTTACTCATAAACCATTTGTTCAAAGTTCACTATCTCGCGGGGTCGGAACATTTTGTGCGAACCTCCTTGTCTTTCCTACATGTTCTTTCACCGCATTCGCTTTTTCCTCTCGAACCATAAACATCATGCATGCAAGTTTCCCTTCTGTTGTGTTGTCATGAGCTATAATGGCATGTTCCTTAAATGCCTGATAGTATTTTTTCAAACCTTCGTGAGATCGGTGGAATATTAAAATTTCGTCAACAAAAATGTAAAAAAGTAAGTTTTAATGAAAAGAAGAAATAAAACTCTCCGACGACTCAATTGAAGCTTCGAGATGATGCTCATAATCAGACATTTCCCTGTTCAGAGTGCGAATGAGATATCCTTCCACATTATGTTCCATTAAGTACAGAATAAGATTTTTGTGGCTCAGCGACGCCCCAACGAGAGGGTTATGTCGAAGCACAGCAGGAGGCCCCGGAAGAATTTTTAATTGTTCGTTTTGTTCTTCAATTGGTTCCATTTCTAAATTCCGCGAAACGAAAGGTGTTAAAAATTAAGAGAAAAACTGAAGAATTTTATTAATTTAATAACTTATTCTTTAAGTATAACACGACTATTGACAGTAAAGAGGAATATATACTGTGTAAAAAGTGGGTATTGAAATTTTCAGGGGCAAAATACGAAAAAAAGATGCTTTTTTAGAAACATAGAACGTACTTACTACAACCCAAAAAAAGTCAAAACCAAGAAGTTTGAATTTTGAACGCTTTTGCATATCTAACAGAACGCACGTGTTAAAGCGTTCTCATTTGGAATCAAATTACAAGAATTGTAGTTATATCATAAAAAAGAAGCTTATAATTTTGCTCATTTTGAACCACTGTTATATTATGAAAAACGTGCTTATATTTTTGCGCACTTTGCTCTCTCTCGTAAACTGTTAAAAATAGATTAATTCTTTTAATTTTTTTCACAGAATAATTCTGAATACACAATTCGCACTTTATACTCTGCAAAAAAGCGAAGCGTTTTCAAATTGAATAAAACGTTTTTGTTAATGAAGATAAATGTAACACGCAAAAAGAGCCATGGAGAGTTGTGAACTCGCTCAATATCTTTATGTTAACGTAAGAGGCAAACTGCAAGCCATTGAATCACGAGCAGACTAAAAAGATTTATTTATCAGCCAATTCCTGACAGATAAACAACAGAGCTATCACGTAAGATTCAATCATTTACAGACACAATAGGAGTTTTTATTAGTACAGCAATACATTTGGTTACTGAAACTCCAGTGCACCTTCGTGTACAACAGTTTTCATAAAATACTTTTTATAAGAAAAGTGAGTGTTCCAATTGATGAAAGTAATGGTTACCCGGATCGAGGTGTCACCGCCAAAAATTGCTAAAAGTTTTAAAAGATGTAAGATTTGTGGTGAATTTGAGTAAAAAGTTTAAGATTTGCGCTCAATGCGTTGAATGCGTTGAAAAAAATTTTTAAGCGGTAAAATTTTTTTCACCGCATAAGCGGTGAAAGAAAATTTTTCACCGCTACCAGCAGAAAGCGGTGATAGAAAATTTTTCAGCGCTAAAATTGCAAACCTTACAAATTTTCACCGCTAATTTCTGACTCAGGTGATGGATTTCATTGATAAGCAAAAAATTATAAATAAGGACCAATTTGGATTTCAGAAAAAAAGTCAGCAAAAATGCAGTTTTCGAACCGGTTGAAACAGTTTCCTCTTATTTAGATCAAAGCAAAGAAACTGTTGTTATTTTTCTAGATCTTGCAAAAGCGCTTAATTCCAGTTCGCATAACATTTTCCATAAAAAAAATGAGATGTATGGTTTTTCCCAGGAAGCAAAAGAATTACTGTTTTCATTTCTTGCGCACCGCAGACAAAAGGTAAAACTTAATGGCATGTTCTCTGATTGTGAAATTGTGAATCAAGGTGTTCCACAAGGAACTCTTTTAGGACCACTAATTTTTCTTTTATATGTGAACGATTACTCATCTAATATAAACACAACGGAAAAAGTAATTCAAATCGTAGATGACACAAGTATTGTCTGTTGTGGACAGAAAAGTAGGTTACATGGAAACAGAAGAATATGTAGAGATGACTTTGAATAGAAACGAAACCGAATTAATCTTTTTCTCGCGCGATAATTCTGATTTCGGATCTATTCTTTACAAAAACAAAGTTCTCACAACAGAAAAAGTTGCAGTTATCTTGGTATTTAAATTGACAGGAATCTTAGATTCGATGAGCAGCTGAATAAAACCTTAAAAAAGATGGCTCATGCTATAAGATCAATTTACCTAATAAGAAATCTAATTCCCCTGAACGTGCGCATTCTTCTTCTGGAATCACTTTTGCTTTCACATTTATCATTTTTGGCAATCTTTTTTTTCAAAATTTATCTGCAAAAAAAACTAAGACGCCAGAACCGACAGATTAACTGTGGTATAAAGGTGTGCTTTCTACGCAAAAAGCATGACACGGCGAGAGATCTGCTAATCCAGACAAAGAACCTGCCAACTAAGCTAATTATAGCAAAAAATGTCGCTAATCAAACTTCATTATGATATAGCCAGGCCAGTAAATTCTGAAAATTTTCTCGGATATCTGAGTCTTTATCAAAATACTCGAACAAAACAATTCAAATTAGACAGTATGCCAAAAATTGCTTTGGAATGAATTCCATTGCTCGTCAATGCGTACAAAAAATGGAATAAATTACCGCAGTGGCTTCGGTTGGCAAAAAATGGAAAAGTTTTTACGAAAACGTTGAATGATTTCTTGCTCTAACAAGATGAAAAAATTCCTTTGAATAGTAATGTAGGAGATTTTAAAAAAAATATATTTTTAATTTTAGAAAGAAAACAATCGGAAGAAAATTTGATAATGTGATTCTTGAAGAAACTTGTTGATGTTTATTACTTTGTTTTGTTTGAATGATTTAAAGTATAATTTGTTTCAAGTATATTTAACCCTATGGTTATAATTTTGTTTACTTATTGCAAAAAAAATTCAACGTTTATCTTAAATTCACAGGAAATAAAATTGAAGTAGGTGACAGATGTCTTTTAAAATATTGTTGAAAAACCCTGAAACACACTCCAATAGTTTGACATATCCCTGACCTTAAAATTAGATCACAGCCGAATTTCCTCAGTGATTCTGGAATTTTCGTCGTGTAATATCTGATAAAATGTTGATCAAAAAATTTTATCGTGTAAGATAATATCTGGTCTCACACGATAAAAATTCTGCTTTACGTGAACTTTAATCGTGTAAGAGCTGATAAGATACTTATCAGATCTTATAAGATAATAATTCAATTTCGGTGAATTGATATCTGATAAAAACTCATTCTGCTATCCCTCGTTTTGTTTGCAGTTTGGACCCCAGTGTTCTCAGAATCTTTATCGTGTAAGATCTGACAAAATTCTGACAAAACAACTTTGCTAATAGCCTGTAAGGGGATGCATCTTCTTATCAGATCTGATAAGACGTTCCTCAGATCTTATACGATAAAACTCGCTCTTATAAGTTCTCACACGATAAAAATTCTTCTTATGAGTTCTTACACGATAAAAATTCCGTCTCATTAGATCTTAAACGATAAAATTTCCGTCTTATCAGATCTTACACGATAAAAATTCCGTCTTATCAGATCTTACACGATAAAAATTTTCTCTTATCAGATCCTAAACGATGAACATTTGGAAAAGTATTACCAATTTTTTGATAAGATTTCATCAGATCTTATAAATTCCATAAATCTTATAAGATCCAAAAATTCTTGAAAAATGGCATGTTCTTCATATTGAAGACAATTCAGAGTTGCTCTCAAGCAGTAGCCGAAAAGCTACAGCGTGCAACAGTTGTGTCAGAGCAACAAAGAGAAAAATATCTTATATTGACTTTTAAGACTTATAAGATATTGTAAAAAAGATTATTTGAGTGGCAGGGGCTTTCTCCAAAGGGGTGATTATCAAACTAGGCTGAAATATTTTATTCAAAGACCAAAACTATCATGGACTGCTAAGTTTAGCCATAGTACCTAGTTAAGACTCACAATAAAGCTGCCGCCAAAACAGAATCAAAGAGCATTTTTTTGTATCATAATTGGTTAGCTGACTGATTCCTTTTTAACTTTCATAGGACTTTGACTACGTTATACGGTTATCTGGAAATCACTAAAACATATATTATCAGATCTTACACGACAGAAATTCCGTCTTATCAGATCTTACACGAAAAAATCTCACGTAGGGCAGAACTTTTGTCGTGTAAAATCTGATATGACATAATTTAATGATTTCCATGTAACCGTATAACGTAGTCAAAGTCCTATGAAAGTAAAAAAAAGAATCGGTCAGCTAACCAATTCTGATACAAAAAAAGATCGTTGATTCTGATTTGGTGGTAGCTTTATTGTGAGTCTTAACTGGGTACTATGGCTAAACTTAGCAATCCAAGACGGTTTTGGTCTTTAAATTTTTCAGCCTAGTTTGATAATCACCGCTTTGGAGAAAGCCCCGGCCACTCAAATAATCTTTTTTTACAATATCTTATAAGTCTTAAAAGACAATATAAGATATTTTTCTCTTTGTTGCTCTGACACAACTGTTGCATGCTGTAGTTTTTCGGCTACTGCTTGAGAGCAACTCTGAATTGTCTTCAATATGAAGAACATGCCATACTTCAAAAATTTTTGGCGTATATGATCTGATGAAATCTTATCAAAAAAATGGGTCATATTTTTCAAATTGTTCATCGTTTAGGATCTGATAAGAGGAAATTTTTATCGGGTAAGATCTGATAAAACGGAAAATTTATCGTGTAAGATCTGATATGACGGAATTTTTATCGTGTAAGAACTTACAAGAAGAATTTTTATCGTGTGAGAACTTATAAGAGCGAGTTTTATCGTATAAGATCTGAGGAACGTCTTATCAGATCTGATAAGAAGATGCATCCCCTTACAGTCTATTAGCAAGATGGTTTTGTCAGAAATTTGTCAGATCTTACACGATAAAGATTCTGAAAACACTGGGGTCCAAACTGCAAACAAAACGAGGGATAGCAGAATGAAGAGGAAAAAAAAAGAGAGAAAGACTTAACCAAAAAAACAATTCCATCAAAAATTGTTGAACCTGGAATTGTAATGAAACTAAAAACACAAATGGCGAAAAACACACTAAATCTTGGGAAAATAATTAGCAGAAATTAAAATTATTTGTTCATGATTATTCCTTTATATCACGACAAGCTGAACAACTTACAATTAATTTCAAACCGGCCATCTGAACCACTAATTCAATCCTAAAAATACAGGTTACCAACAAATTTTACTGTATGAAAAAGCAAAACCACCAAGCAGTCCAATTGTCAAAAGTGCGATAGACATCTCGGGACGAGGATTATACAGGAAAATAACTTTTACGCCAGTAGTTCTCTGCAAAATAAGGGTGGAAAGAGTGTAATTTTAAAAATTAATTATAAGAATTATAGGTGGAATAAAAACTAAGTTGATGTTTTTACGATCTTTAAGATTACAGTTCTAATACATTCTATTAGACACTTTACACTCTTATTTTTTTCAACGGGTTAAAATAAACTGACCTCCTAGGCTTGCTCTTGGTATTAAAGGAAGATGAGGACACCAGAGGTTCAAATCATTAACATTCATCAAATCCGTACAATCATAGTCTTTTTAGCAAAGTGAAGCACATAGAAATCGTAATACCAATAGGCGACACTCTATTGTCGGTGACATTCTAAGCTGAGAAGTTCGGAACTGGTAACTTGTCACGCGGATGAACGTTTTTGTGTCATTTTAAATAATCATACAGAGCTTCATCGGGTAAATAATGGCAAGCAGCAAGAGCAAACAAACTCATCGATGCGTTATGAATGGCTGCGCTAGGATTACAGCTCAATGTGAGGGAGCTCATGAATGCTTTCAGTTCTCTTTTCATCAGAAATGTCATCAGATACTGCCTCCAGCTCTACGAGAGAGAGAGAGAGAGAGAGAGAGAGAGAGAAAGTTGGAAACTCATGCGAAGATCCAGATTCAATATCCTCAGCATCCGATGATTGCCAGCTACTGTAAAAAAAACTCTGAATTGCTGTCAGACCTGATGTATAAATGTTTGTATTGGTCTACCTGATTTATTGATCATTTTTTTCTACTCTTCTCTTTCGCCGGGTCATAAACTGCCTTTTCATCTGGTTTCTGGAATCAGTGAGCGTATCAACATTTGACTGTTCTAGCCGAATCAGGCATTTTTTAATGGGACGTTGAAGCGGTTGATAACTGCGTTGGACCGAAAGAAGTAGTTGAAATTTCAGTGTTGAATTGCTTGAACTAGAGCTTGATCTAAGGTCCGCGGTTTTCTTTATTTAGAAATCGAGATTTTGATTAAATTTTGCTCATAGTTTACAGTAATTTCTCATTTGTGTTGTATTGCTGAAATAACATGAAGAAAGACGCATTCTTTGTGAAGTAGATACGAGCTTGTGTACCTGATGAAAAAACTTTGTTTTTGTGGAACACGAATGGTTTGGAAAACAAATTCTGCGTAGAAGTAACAATTCATTATGGTCCAGCTCACCATGTACCATGGGGAGGTCCGACATTGCGCATTGAAGATCAACAGGAACATTTTCAATAGAAAAGGTCAGAGGGGTCCAATCGATGGCACCAAAGGCCTTACTGTATTATTGAAGAGCTCATAAATTCCAATATCACCAGGCATAATCTCGTAACTACGTTCCATACTAAGCTCGAACAATTCTTTCAATGATAAGTAAGCATTCATGAGTTTCTTGACTTTTTAGAGACTTTTATTCTCACCAAAGAGCTGTTGAGGCTCAGCGGTGTTTGAGGAATTGTATCAAATGGGAGCAAAACGGCGGACAACTTGACATTCAGTGATAAAATAAAGTCTCTGCAGCTTATCATAACTCTTGAAAAATTTTGTGAAAACTCACAGTTTGAACAGAATATTGATCTTCTTGAATACACATACAGAAAACTGAAGCTCAAAATGGGTAAAAGTCAAGGTCAAAATTGGTTTATTAGTCTGCAAGTTATCATTCTGCCAAATAATCGAACAAATAACAGTTGACGAAAGTAAAACCACGTTATCAAAACAAATTTAAAATCTTCATTTCACAATTTTTGTGTAATTCTAGTAGAGTATTTAGTCCTGGTAAAGCATTCTGTTAAACTACAATCTTTCCAAAGATTATTCTATCGGATGTAAAGTTGCATCTTGCCTGCGGCAGTCCTTATAGCACACGGGCTACTGATAGCAAACATTTCCAACGTCAACACCTGCGTGCACCCACGTTGTTAAGGCTTCTAGATTGGTGATCATCCACATTTTCAAGCCATTCGTATTGGAGACTCTCAGCTTTTTTTCGCGTACCTAGCAATAACTCCACTAATAACACGGTTTTAAAAAGTAAAAAATTCTAAAAATGCGTCCAAAATTATCAGGACGAACCGAAAAATAAGTATTTTTCACGACAATTCGAGTAAAAGTTTTGTCCGTTTTTTTCTCGTCCGTCCTCTTCTCTTCTACATCGCTTTTCTGCAGCCTTTTCATTTTAAGAGATGAGCATCGCAAAAAAGTTTTTTAAAAACCGCCAATCTGTTCCACATTCAATACTTTCCTGAGGAGGGCCATGGTGATGTGCATTGGGTAGCTCGAGCAAGGCTGTCTAGTAACATAAAGATCAATTGAGGGCCGCAAAAAAATCTCTGTCAATTTTTCGGCAAAAGTGCCAGATTTACAGATGGAAAAAATTTTAATTAAATCCAACAGAAAACATATTAAAATTATGATAACTAAAGATAATTTTTCAGATGAATGCTTTGCTTATGCTGCGCAAAGATTTTCCATTTCTACAGCCAAAACAATGCTGGGCTTGGTTGGCGTACCAGAAATCATCTTGCCCATTTTTCAGATTGTTTTGCGAAACAGATATCTTCTAGCTCTGACTGATGTTCGGCAAGGACTAAAAATATTAACATCGTCCATTACAAGTGCCATTGTTGTTATGGTGGTCAATTTTCCAAGATCATTTGGTTGTTTTTATTGTCCGACTCTGTTCCTCATTCCTGGTCAGTTTTTATGCTTTCTTCTCCTAATAAACGGCATGGTACTGGTTTATTGCTCAACTTGAGATTAAACAGTTCAGCTTCAAACAAGCGCAAAATTGCTGGTGATATCGTTTTAGTAGGCCATTTTGATCTTTTGGGTACATGTCAGAACAATCAAATCATCCTTCACAAAAAATCAAGCCACGTTTCTAGGCGCAGTGTGCATAAAATAAAATCCCTTGAAAACAGCTTGCGAAACCATTAGACTTTTACACAACTCAACTAAGATTTGGCAAATTTCAGTAGAGTTCCCTCTAAGGAAAAATTCAGGAGAATTCTAAAATTTCAATTATAAAAATTTGGAACAAAGCCTCAAAAATGTTTCAGTTTATCAAACTACTCGTTAAAAAATGAACAAACACGTCAAAGATAAAGCCTATATAAAATCACAAATAAGCTAAAGTGTTTAGTGTCTACGCAACTCAGATTTAAACAAAACTCAAAAATTCTGTACAATTCTTTTTCGGAGTCATTCTAGAGTTGCACCGAGTCATTTTGTTGCCGATCATCTGGTTGTTTTGGAAACCCTGGATCATTCCAATTGTGTTTGCAAAGCACCGCGTGTCCTCGTATGAATCTAGGAAAAACTCAAGTTTGTATGAGAAATGGTTTAACAGCTGAACCGAGTTCACTAATTTTATTACAGCTTTCCATACGGATTACCGACTCGTTAAAGCAGAAAAGCCAATTAATTTGTCCCCAACAAAACAAGAGATCAACTGCATTTAGTTCTATTTCAAATAAAATCATGTCAACTTAAGTGACGAAAACTTTGTCAAAATTTTGTTTTGCTCAGTGATGCCGGTTTATCGACTTCACTTTCCCATGAAGGTGAGATAAATTCTCACGCAAGGCTCTTTTCAAACTAGGATGTTCTCCCTGGCGTTTTCCCAACGTCATTAGCTGCTTTAGATTCAGGGAGATTTTTCAGCTCACTCCTGATGTAAAAGCTTGGTACCTGCTGTATTCTGTTCATCCCCTTCCGCGTTTACAATCTTTCTTACATTTTTTCCAATAGATATTTGGCTGTAAACTTTCCTTGCTGTATTATTGAAGAGCGCATAAATTCCAATATCATCAAGCATAATCTCGTAACCAGGTTACATACTAAACTCGTACAATTTCGTCAATGATAAGTAAGCATTCATGAGTTTCTTGACTTTTTAGAGACTTTTCTTCTCATCGAAGAGCTGTTGAGGCCAGCGGTGTTTGAGGAATTGCATCAAATGGGAGCAAAAGTGCGGACAACTTGACATTCAGTGATAAAATAAAGTCTCTGCAGCTTATCATAAATCTTGAAAAATTTTGTGAAACTCACAGTTTGAACAGAAAATTAATCTTTTTGAATACACATACAGAAAACTGAAGCACAAAATGGGTAAAATTTAAAGTCAAAGTCAAAGTCAAAACCAGTTTATCAGTCTGCAAGTTATCATTCTGCCAAATAATCGAACAAATAACAGTTATTGGAAGTAAAACTACATTATCAAAACAAGTCTGAAATCTTCATTTCACAATTTTTGGGAAATTCTAGTAGAACATTTAGTTCTGGTAAAGCATTGTGTTAAACTACAATCTTCTCAAAGATTATTTTGTCGGAGGTAAAGCTGCATCTTGCCGGCGGCAGTCCTTACAGCACACGGGCTACTGATAGCACACCTTTCCAACATCAACACCTGCGTGCATTGACGTCATGTTCTTGCCACTATGTAGCACATCCACGTTGTTAAGGCTTCTAGGTTGATGATCATCCACATTTTGAAGCCATGTGTATCGGAGGCTCTCAGCTTTTTTTCGTGTACCTAGAAATAACTCCACTACTAACACGGTTTTAAACAGTAAAAAAATTCTAAAAATGCGTTCAAATTTATCAGGACAAACCGAAAAATAAGTATTTTTTACGACAATTCGAGTACAAAGTTCTGTCCGTTTTTTGTTGTCCTTCCTCTTCTCTTCTTCATCGCTTTTCTGCAGCCTATTGATTTCAAGAGATGAGCACCTCAAATAACTCTTTTATGAACCGCCAATCTGTTCCACATTCAAAACTGTCCTGAGGAGGGCCATGGTGATGTGCAGTGGGTAGCTCGGGCAAGGCTGTCTCGTAACAATTAGATCAGTTGAGGGCCGCGAAGAATCTCTGTCAATTTTTCGGCAAAAGTGCCAGATTTGCAGATGGAAAAATTTTAATTAAATCCAACAGAAAACTGAGCATATTAAAACTATGATACCTAAAGATAACTTTTTCAGATGATTGCTTTGCTAATGCTGCGCAAAGATTTTCCATTTCTGCGGCCAAAACAATGCTGGGCTTGGTTGGCTTTCCAGAAATCGTCTTGCCCATTTTTCAGATTGTTTTGCGAAACAGATATCTGCTAGCTCTGACTGATGGTCGGCAATGACTAAAAATATTAACATTGTCAATTACAAGTGCCATTGTTGTTATGGTGGTTTATTTTCCAAGATCTTTTGGCTGTTTCCATTGTCCGACTTTGGTTGAAAGGTCCTCATTTCCTGGTCAGTTTTTTATGCTGCCTTCTCTTAATAAACGGCATGGTACTGGTTCATCGCTCAACTTGAGATTAAACAGTTCAGCCTCAAACAAGCGCAAATTTGCTGGTGATATCGTTTTAGCAGGCCATTTTGATCTTTTGGGTACATGTCAGAACAATCAAATCATCCTTCACAAAAAGTCAAGCCACGTTTCTAGGCGCAGTGTGCATAAAATAAAATCCCTTGAAAACAGCTTGCGAAACCATTAGACTTTTACACAACTCAACTAAGATTTGGCAAATTTCAGTAGAGTTCCCTCTAAGGAAAAATTCAGGAGAATTCTAAAATTTCAATTATAAAAATTTGGAACAAAGCCTCAAAAATGTTTCAGTTTATCAAACTACTCGTTAAAAAATGAACAAACACGTCAAAGATAAAGCCTATATAAAATCACAAATAAGCTAAAGTGTTTAGTGTCTACGCAACTCAGATTTAAACAAAACTCAAAAATTCTGTACAATTCTTTTTCGGAGTCATTCTAGAGTTGCACCGAGTCATTTTGTTGCCGATCATCTGGTTGTTCTGGAAACTCTGGGTCATTCCAGTTGTGTTTGCAAAGCACCGTGTGTCCTCGTATGCATCTAGGAAAAACTCCAGTTTGTATGAGAAAATGGTTTAACAGCAAAACCGAGTTCACGAATTTTTTTACAGCTTTCCATTCGAATTACCGAATCGTCAAAGCAGAAAAGCCAATTAAATTGTCCCCAACAATACAAGAGATCAACTGCATTTAGTTCTATTTAAAATAAAATCATGTCAACTTAAGTGACGAAAACTTTGTCAAATATTTGTTTTTCTCAGTGATGCCGGTTTATCGACTTCACTTTGCCATGCAGGTGAGTTAAATTCTCACACCAGGCTCTTTTCAAACCAAGATGCTGTCCCTTGCGTTTTCCCTACGTCATTAGCTGCTTTAGACTCAGGAAGATTTTTCAGCTCAGTCCTGATGTAAAAGCTTGGTACCTGCTGTATTCTGTTCATCCTCTTCCGCGTTTGCAATCTTCCTTACATTTTTTCCAATAGATACTTGGCTGTAAACTTTCCTGATGCAATCTGAGGCAACCTTCATAAAGTTCTGTGGGTGCTCAGCTATAGCTCTTGAATGATTATGGCACTTCTAAATCAAAATTTCAAGGATGTTATTATGCATCCAACATCAGACCCCTGGCTCTCATTTTCATCTAAATCTACGCCTCATTTTAACCTCCTGCTATGAAAAAACTAGATACCCTTAGTAAAACTTTCACAACTGATTTCTAGCTTTCTTGTAATAATCGACATTCCAATTAAAATAATGTCAAAAAATTGGTCCAAAATTAAAAAGAAATCTAACCAGAACTCCCAGACTTCCAACAAACTGTCTGAGATTTTGATT
>NW_027451425.1:0-12500 GCF_964194025.1 Convolutriloba macropyga
CTTGAGTTAGCTTGAGTTAGCTTGAATTAGCTTGAGTTAGCTTGAGTTAGCTTTAGCTAGCTTGGGTTAGCTTGAGCTAGCTTGAGTTAGCTCGGGTTAGCTTGAGTTAGCTTGAGTTAGCTTTAGCTAGCTTGAGTTAGCTTGAGTTAGCTTGAGTTAGCTTGAGTTAGCTTTAGCTAGCTTGAGTTAGCTTGAGCTAGCTGAGTTAGCTTGAGTTAGCTAGCTTGAGCTTGAGCTAGCTAGCTAGCTTGAGCTTGAGCTAGCTAGCTCGCTTGAGCTTGAGCTTGAGCTAGCTAGCTTGAGCTTGAGCTAGCTAGCTAGCTTGAGCTTGAGCTTGAGCTAGCTGGCTTGAGCTTGAGCTAGCTAGCTTGAGCTTGAGCTAGCTAGCTAGCTAGCTTGAGCTTGAGCTTGAGCTAGCTAGCTAGCTTGAGCTAGCTATCTAGCTTGAGCTTGAGCTAGCTAGCTAGCTTGAGCTTGAGCTTGAGCTTGAGCTAGCTGGCTTGAGCTTGAGCTAGCTAGCTTGAGCTTGAGCTAGCTAGCTAGCTTGAGCTTGAGCTTGAGCTAGCTGGCTTGAGCTTGAGCTAGCTAGCTTGAGCTTGAGCTTGAGCTAGCTAGCTAGCTTGAGCTTGAGCTTGAGCTAGCTAGCTAGCTAGCTTGAGCTTGAGCTTGAGCTTGAGCTAGCTAGCTTGAGCTTGAGCTAGCTAGCTAGCTTGAGCTTGAGCTTGAGCTAGCTAGCTTGAGCTTGAGCTTGAGCTAGCTAGCTTGAGCTTGAGCTTGAGCTAGCTAGCTTGAGCTTGAGCTTGAGCTAGCTAGCTTGAGCTTGAGCTTGAGCTAGCTAGCTAGCTAGCTTGAGCTTGAGCTAGCTAGCTTGAGCTTGAGCTAGCTAGCTAGCTTGAGATTGAGCTTGAGCTAGCTGGCTTGAGCTTGAGCTAGCTAGCTTGAGCTTGAGCTAGCTAGCTTGAGCTTGAGCTAGCTAGCTAGCTTGAACTTGAGCTAGCTAGCTAGCTTGAGCTTGAGCTTGAGCTAGCTAGCTAGCTTGAGCTTGAGCTTGAGCTAGCTGGCTTGAGCTTGAGCTAGCTAGCTTGAGCTTGAGCTAGCTAGCTTGAGCTTGAGCTAGCTAGCTAGCTTGAACTTGAGCTAGCTAGCTAGCTTGAGCTTGAGCTAGCTAGCTAGCTTGAGCTTGAGCTAGCTAGCTAGCTTGAGCTTGAGCTTGAGCTAGCTAGCTTGAGCTTGAGCTTGAGCTAGCTAGCTAGCTTGAGCTTGAGCTAGCTAGCTTGAGCTTGAGCTAGCTAGCTTGAGCTTGAGCTAGCTAGCTAGCTTGAGCTTGAGCTAGCTAGCTAGCTTGAACTTGAGCTAGCTAGCTAGCTTGAGCTTGAGCTAGCTAGCTAGCTTGAGCTAGCTAGCTAGCTTGAGCTTGAGCTTGAGCTAGCTAGCTTGAGCTTGAGCTAGCTAGCTAGCTTGAGCTTGAGCTAGCTAGCTAGCTTGAGCTTGAGCTAGCTAGCTAGCTTGAGCTTGAGCTTGAGCTAGCTAGCTTGAGCTTGAGCTTGAGCTAGCTAGCTAGCTTGAGCTTGAGCTAGCTAGCTTGAGCTTGAGCTAGCTAGCTTGAGCTTGAGCTAGCTAGCAAGCTTGTGCTTGAGCTAGCTAGCTAGCTTGAGCTTGAGCTTGAGCTAGCTAGCTTGAGCTTGAGCTAGCTAGCTTGAGCTTGAGCTAGCTAGCTTGAGCTTGAGCTAGCTAGCAAGCTTGTGCTTGAGCTAGCTAGCTAGCTTGAGCTTGAGCTTGAGCTAGCTGGCTTGAGCTTGAGCTAGCTAGCTTGAGCTTGAGCTAGCTAGCTTGAGCTTGACCTAGCTAGCTAGCTTGAACTTGAGCTAGCTAGCTAGCTTGAGCTTGAGCTAGCTAGCTAGCTTGAGCTTGAGCTAGCTAGCTAGCTTGAGCTTGAGCTTGAGCTAGCTAGCTTGAGCTTGAGCTTGAGCTAGCTAGCTAGCTTGAGCTTGAGCTAGCTAGCTTGAGCTTGAGCTAGCTAGCTTGAGCTTGAGCTAGCTAGCTAGCTTGAGCTTGAGCTAGCTAGCTAGCTTGAACTTGAGCTAGCTAGCTAGCTTGAGTTTGAGCTAGCTAGCTTGAGCTTGAGCTAGCTAGCTTGAGCTTGAGCTAGCTAGCTAGCTTGAACTTGAGCTAGCTAGCTAGCTTGAGCTTGAGCTAGCTAGCTAGCTTGAGCTTGAGCTAGCTAGCTAGCTTGAGCTTGAGCTTGAGCTAGCTAGCTTGAGCTTGAGCTTGAGCTAGCTAGCTAGCTTGAGCTTGAGCTAGCTAGCTTGAGCTTGAGCTAGCTAGCTTGAGCTTGAGCTAGCTAGCTAGCTTGAGCTTGAGCTAGCTAGCTAGCTTGAACTTGAGCTAGCTAGCTAGCTTGAGCTTGAGCTAGCTAGCTTGAGCTTGAGCTAGCTAGCTAGCTTGAGCTTGAGCTTGAGCTAGCTAGCTAGCTAGCTTGAGCTTGAGCTTGAGCTTGAGCTAGCTAGCTTGAGCTTGAGCTAGCTAGCTAGCTTGAGCTTGGGCTTGAGCTAGCTAGCTTGAGCTTGAGCTTGAGCTAGCTAGCTTGAGCTTGAGCTTGAGCTAGCTAGCTTGAGCTTGAGCTTGAGCTAGCTAGCTTGAGCTTGAGCTTGAGCTAGCTAGCTAGCTAGCTTGAGCTTGAGCTAGCTAGCTTGAGCTTGAGCTAGCTAGCTAGCTTGAGCTTGAGCTTGAGCTAGCTGGCTTGAGCTTGAGCTAGCTAGCTTGAGCTTGAGCTAGCTAGCTTGAGCTTGAGCTAGCTAGCTAGCTTGAACTTGAGCTAGCTAGCTAGCTTGAGCTTGAGCTTGAGCTTGAGCTAGCTAGCTAGCTTGAGCTTGAGCTTGAGCTAGCTGGCTTGAGCTTGAGCTAGCTAGCTTGAGCTTGAGCTAGCTAGCTTGAGCTTGAGCTAGCTAGCTAGCTTGAACTTGAGCTAGCTAGCTAGCTTGAGCTTGAGCTAGCTAGCTAGCTTGAGCTTGAGCTAGCTAGCTAGCTTGAGCTTGAGCTTGAGCTAGCTAGCTTGAGCTTGAGCTTGAGCTAGCTAGCTAGCTTGAGCTTGAGCTAGCTAGCTTGAGCTTGAGCTAGATAGCTTGAGCTTGAGCTAGCTAGCTAGCTTGAGCTTGAGCTAGCTAGCTAGCTTGAACTTGAGCTAGCTAGCTAGCTTGAGCTTGAGCTAGCTAGCTAGCTTGAGCTAGCTAGCTAGCTTGAGCTTGAGCTTGAGCTAGCTAGCTTGAGCTTGAGCTAGCTAGCTAGCTTGAGCTTGAGCTAGCTAGCTAGCTTGAGCTTGAGCTAGCTAGCTAGCTTGAGCTTGAGCTTGAGCTAGCTAGCTTGAGCTTGAGCTTGAGCTAGCTAGCTAGCTTGAGCTTGAGCTAGCTAGCTTGAGCTTGAGCTAGCTAGCTTGAGCTTGAGCTAGCTAGCAAGCTTGTGCTTGAGCTAGCTAGCTAGCTTGAGCTTGAGCTTGAGCTAGCTAGCTTGAGCTTGAGCTAGCTAGCTTGAGCTTGAGCTAGCTAGCTTGAGCTTGAGCTAGCTAGCAAGCTTGTGCTTGAGCTAGCTAGCTAGCTTGAGCTTGAGCTTGAGCTAGCTGGCTTGAGCTTGAGCTAGCTAGCTTGAGCTTGAGCTAGCTAGCTTGAGCTTGAGCTAGCTAGCTAGCTTGAACTTGAGCTAGCTAGCTAGCTTGAGCTTGAGCTAGCTAGCTAGCTTGAGCTTGAGCTAGCTAGCTAGCTTGAGCTTGAGCTTGAGCTAGCTAGCTTGAGCTTGAGCTTGAGCTAGCTAGCTAGCTTGAGCTTGAGCTAGCTAGCTTGAGCTTGAGCTAGCTAGCTTGAGCTTGAGCTAGCTAGCTAGCTTGAGCTTGAGCTAGCTAGCTAGCTTGAACTTGAGCTAGCTAGCTAGCTTGAGTTTGAGCTAGCTAGCTTGAGCTTGAGCTAGCTAGCTTGAGCTTGAGCTAGCTAGCTAGCTTGAACTTGAGCTAGCTAGCTAGCTTGAGCTTGAGCTAGCTAGCTAGCTTGAGCTTGAGCTAGCTAGCTAGCTTGAGCTTGAGCTTGAGCTAGCTAGCTTGAGCTTGAGCTTGAGCTAGCTAGCTAGCTTGAGCTTGAGCTAGCTAGCTTGAGCTTGAGCTAGCTAGCTTGAGCTTGAGCTAGCTAGCTAGCTTGAGCTTGAGCTAGCTAGCTAGCTTGAACTTGAGCTAGCTAGCTAGCTTGAGCTTGAGCTAGCTAGCTAGCTTGAGCTAGCTAGCTAGCTTGAGCTTGAGCTTGAGCTTGAGCTAGCTAGCTTGAGCTTGAGCTAGCTAGCTAGCTTGAGCTTGAGCTAGCTAGCTAGCTTGAGCTTGAGCTAGCTAGCTAGCTTGAGCTTGAGCTTGAGCTAGCTAGCTTGAGCTTGAGCTAGCTAGCTAGCTTGAGCTTGAGCTAGCTAGCTAGCTTGAGCTTGAGCTTGAGCTAGCTAGCTTGAGCTTGAGCTTGAGCTAGCTAGCTAGCTTGAGCTTGAGCTAGCTAGCTTGAGCTTGAGCTAGCTAGCTTGAGCTTGAGCTAGCTAGCTAGCTTGTGCTTGAGCTAGCTAGCTAGCTTGAGCTTGAGCTTGAGCTAGCTGGCTTGAGCTTGAGCTAGCTAGCTTGAGCTTGAGCTAGCTAGCTTGAGCTTGAGCTAGCTAGCTAGCTTGAACTTGAGCTAGCTAGCTAGCTTGAGCTTGAGCTAGCTAGCTAGCTTGAGCTTGAGCTAGCTAGCTAGCTTGAGCTTGAGCTTGAGCTAGCTAGCTTGAGCTTGAGCTTGAGCTAGCTAGCTAGCTTGAGCTTGAGCTAGCTAGCTTGAGCTTGAGCTAGCTAGCTTGAGCTTGAGCTAGCTAGCTAGCTTGAGCTTGAGCTAGCTAGCTAGCTTGAACTTGAGCTAGCTAGCTAGCTTGAGCTTGAGCTAGCTAGCTAGCTTGAGCTAGCTAGCTAGCTTGAGCTTGAGCTTGAGCTAGCTAGCTTGAGCTTGAGCTAGCTAGCTAGCTTGAGCTTGAGCTAGCTAGCTAGCTTGAGCTTGAGCCAGCTAGCTAGCTTGAGCTTGAGCTTGAGCTAGCTAGCTTGAGCTTGAGCTTGAGCTAGCTAGCTAGCTTGAGCTTGAGCTAGCTAGCTTGAGCTTGAGCTAGCTAGCTTGAGCTTGAGCTAGCTAGCAAGCTTGTGCTTGAGCTAGCTAGCTAGCTTGAGCTTGAGCTTGAGCTAGCTAGCTTGAGCTTGAGCTAGCTAGCTTGAGCTTGAGCTAGCTAGCTTGAGCTTGAGCTAGCTAGCAAGCTTGTGCTTGAGCTAGCTAGCTAGCTTGAGCTTGAGCTTGAGCTAGCTGGCTTGAGCTTGAGCTAGCTAGCTTGAGCTTGAGCTAGCTAGCTTGAGCTTGAGCTAGCTAGCTAGCTTGAACTTGAGCTAGCTAGCTAGCTTGAGCTTGAGCTAGCTAGCTAGCTTGAGCTTGAGCTAGCTAGCTAGCTTGAGCTTGAGCTTGAGCTAGCTAGCTTGAGCTTGAGCTTGAGCTAGCTAGCTAGCTGGAGCTTGAGCTAGCTAGCTTGAGCTTGAGCTAGCTAGCTTGAGCTTGAGCTAGCTAGCTAGCTTGAGCTTGAGCTAGCTAGCTAGCTTGAACTTGAGCTAGCTAGCTAGCTTGAGTTTGAGCTAGCTAGCTTGAGCTTGAGCTAGCTAGCTTGAGCTTGAGCTAGCTAGCTAGCTTGAACTTGAGCTAGCTAGCTAGCTTGAGCTTGAGCTAGCTAGCTAGCTTGAGCTTGAGCTAGCTAGCTAGCTTGAGCTTGAGCTTGAGCTAGCTAGCTTGAGCTTGAGCTTGAGCTAGCTAGCTAGCTTGAGCTTGAGCTAGCTAGCTTGAGCTTGAGCTAGCTAGCTTGAGCTTGAGCTAGCTAGCTAGCTTGAGCTTGAGCTAGCTAGCTAGCTTGAACTTGAGCTAGCTAGCTAGCTTGAGCTTGAGCTAGCTAGCTAGCTTGAGCTAGCTAGCTAGCTTGAGCTTGAGCTTGAGCTTGAGCTAGCTAGCTTGAGCTTGAGCTAGCTAGCTAGCTTGAGCTTGAGCTAGCTAGCCAGCTTGAGCTTGAGCTAGCTAGCTAGCTTGAGCTTGAGCTTGAGCTAGCTAGCTTGAGCTTGAGCTTGAGCTAGCTAGCTAGCTTGAGCTTGAGCTAGCTAGCTAGCTAGCTTGAGCTTGAGCTTGAGCTAGCTAGCTTGAGCTTGAGCTTGAGCTAGCTAGCTAGCTTGAGCTTGAGCTAGCTAGCTTGAGCTTGAGCTAGCTAGCTTGAGATTGAGCTAGCTAGCTAGCTTGTGCTTGAGCTAGCTAGCTAGCTTGAGCTTGAGCTTGAGCTAGCTGGCTTGAGCTTGAGCTAGCTAGCTTGAGCTTGAGCTAGCTAGCTTGAGCTTGAGCTAGCTAGCTAGCTTGAACTTGAGCTAGCTAGCTAGCTTGAGCTTGAGCTTGAGCTAGCTAGCTAGCTTGAGCTTGAGCTAGCTAGCTAGCTTGAGCTTGAGCTTGAGCTAGCTAGCTTGAGCTTGAGCTTGAGCTAGCTAGCTAGCTTGAGCTTGAGCTAGCTAGCTTGAGCTTGAGCTAGCTAGCTTGAGCTTGAGCTAGCTAGCTAGCTTGAGCTTGAGCTAGCTAGCTAGCTTGAACTTGAGCTAGCTAGCTAGCTTGAGCTTGAGCTAGCTAGCTAGCTTGAGCTAGCTAGCTAGCTTGAGCTTGAGCTTGAGCTTGAGCTAGCTAGCTTGAGCTTGAGCTAGCTAGCTAGCTTGAGCTTGAGCTAGCTAGCTAGCTTGAGCTTGAGCTAGCTAGCTAGCTTGAGCTTGAGCTTGAGCTAGCTAGCTTGAGCTTGAGCTTGAGCTAGCTAGCTAGCTTGAGCTTGAGCTAGCTAGCTTGAGCTTGAGCTAGCTAGCTTGAGCTTGAGCTAGCTAGCTAGCTTGAGCTTGAGCTAGCTAGCTAGCTTGAGCTTGAGCTAGCTGGCTTGAGCTTGAGCTAGATAGCTTGAGCTTGAGCTAGCTAGCTAGCTTGAGCTAGCTAGCTAGAGCTCGACCTATGAAAAGCTGCGCAAACACTTATTCTATAATAATTGCGAAAATTAAAAATTTCACAAGTGAAAAGCTGCATAAACAGTAATTCTATGTGTGGGGCATTATTAGGGGGAGGTGTCTTGTCAAAATATGGCTGGACTAAAGACCTCAACCCAGATAGGGTGGAAGGCCCTATGATCGGTCTGTTACTAATCGGTGACCGATAAAGACCTGACCAAGGCCTGTAGTAAGCTTGGTTAGGCATTACAGGAGATAACACTAAGACCGAGGGGTCTTAGAGAGCCCTCTAGCGGGGCGAATAGAGCTAGATCGAGCCTTGGGAAAGCTAGATCGAGCAGGACTGAAGCTAAAGGATAGACCGAGAGGTCTGTCTGGTCCTCCTAGAGAGGCCAAGAGAAAGTACGAGAAGCCAACTAAAGCTTGATCGGGCCTTCAGCAAGCACGACCGAGCTGTACCGGAGCTAACACTAAGACCGAGGGGTCTTAGAGAGCCCTCTAGCGGGGCGAATAGAGCTAGATCGAGCCTTGGGAAAGCTAGATCGAGCAGGACTGAAGCTAAACGATAGACCGAGAGGTCTGTCTGGTCCTCCTAGAGAGGCCAAGAGAAAGTACGAGAAGCTAACTAAAGCTTGATCGCGCCTTCAGCAAGCACGATTGAGCAAGACCGGAGCTAACACTAAGACCGAAGTGTCTTAGAGAGCCCTCTGGTGGGGCGAATAGAGCTAGATCGAGCCTTGGGAAAGCTAGATCGAGTAAGATTGAAGCTGAAAGAGTGTCAGAGGAGCAAATGAACCTCCAAAAAGTGAAAATCAAATTTTAGAAAAAACACAAGTTAAATACTGCATGGACAGTATTTCTATGTGTGGGGCATTATTAGGGGGAGGTGTCTTGTCAAAATATGGCTGGACTAAAGACCTCAACCCGGATAGGGTGGAAGGCCCCATGATCGGTCTGTTACTAATCGGTGACCGATAAAGACCTGAACAAGGCCTGTAGTAAGCTTGGTTAGGCATTACAGGAGTTAACACTAAGACCGAGGGGTCTTAGAGAGCCCTCTAGCGGGGCGAATAGAGCTAGATCGAGCCTTGGGAAAGCTAGATCGAGCAGGACTGAAGCTAAGCAAGAGACCGAAAGGTCTGTCTGGTCCTCCTAGAGAGGCCAAGAGAAAGTACGAGAAGCTAACTAAAGCTTGATCAGGCCTTCAGCAAGCACGACCGAGCTGTACCGGAGCTAACACTAAGACCGAGGGGTCTTAGAGAGCCCTCTAGCAGGGCGAATAGATCTAGATCGAGCCTTGGGAAAGCTAGATCGAGCAGGACTGAAGCTAAACGATAGACCGAGAGGTCTGTCTGGTCCTCCTAGAGAGGCCAAGAGAAAGTACGAGAAGCTAACTAAAGCTTGATCGGGCCTTCAGCAAGCACGACCGAGCTGTACCGGAGCTAACACTAAGACCGAGGGGTCTTAGAGAGCCCTCTAGCAGGGCGAATAGAGCTAGATCGAGCCTTGGGAAAGCTAGATCAAGCAGGACTGAAGCTAAACGATAGACCGAGAGGTCTGTCTGGTCCTCCTAGAGAGGCCAAGAGAAAGTACGAGAATCTAACTAAAGCTTGATCGGGCCTTCAGCAAGCACGACCGAGCTGTACCGGAGCTAACACTAAGACCGAGGGGTCTTAGAGAGCCCTCTAGCAGGGCGAATAGAGCTAGATCGAGCCTTGGGAAAGCTAGATCGAGCAGGAATGAAGCTAAACGATAGACCGAGAGGTCTGTCTGGTCCTCCTAGAGAGGCCAAGAGGAAGTACGAGAAGCTAACTAAAGCTTGATCGCGCCTTCAGCAAGCACGATTGAGCAAGACCGGAGCTAACACTAAGACCGAAGTGTCTTAGAGAGCCCTCTAGTGGGGCGAATAGAGCTAGATCGAGCCTTGGGAAAGCTAGATCGAGTAAGATTGAAGCTGAAAGAGTGTCAGAGGAGCAAATGAACCTCCAAAAAGTGAAAATCAAATTTTAGAAAAAAACACAAGTTAAATACTGCATGGACAGTAATTCTATGTGTGGGGCATTATTAGGGAGAGGTGTCTTGTCAAAATATGGCTGGACTAAAGACCTCAACCCGGATAGGGTGGAAGGCCCTATGATTGGTCTGTTACTAATCGGTGACCGATAAAGACCTGACCAAGGCCTGTAGTAAGCTTGGTTAGGCATTACAGAAGATAACACTAAGACCGAGGGGTCTTAGAGAGCCCTCTAGCGGGGCGAATAGAGCTTGATCAAGCCTTGGGCAAGCTAGATCGAGCAGGACTGAAGCTAAACGATAGACCGAGAGGTCTGTCTGGTCCTCCTAGAGAGGCCAAGAGAAAGTACGAGAATCTAACTAAAGCTGGGTCGGGCCTTCAGCAAGCACGACCGAGCAGTACCGGAGCTAACACTAAGACCGAGGGGTCTTAGAGAGCCCTCTAGTGGGGCGAATAGAGCTAGATCGAGCCTTGGGAAAGCTAGATCGAGCAGGACTGAAGCTAAACGATAAACCGAAAGGTCTGACGGGTCCTCATAAGAGGCATGGAGAAAGATCTGATACTAAAGTACCTCTCGGAAGTAATAAAATATGCCTGATGAAGCCGGGTATGATGTTTGTTGTTTGATGGCATTCATCGATTAGGTCTGGTGGATTCCCCATTACTCCGAGTGGTACTAGTAGAGGCTCCTACAGGGGTGAGCAAAGCGAGATCAAGCCTTAGGCAAGCTAGATCGAGCAGAACTGAAGCTGAAAAGCAAAATAAATGACAGGTCTGTCCAAATCAATAAACTTGAAATCCAGTGTGGTCACCACGGGTCACGAGGTGAATTCCTAGCGATTGTCTGCTGAACGTATAGGAAGGCCCGAAACGAACGATAATTTCATTGCACAGTGGAGATACTATACGTTCAGGAGTAGCATACATCGGGTTTGATCTATGATCATGTCTGGTCTCCGAGGATCCACCGGGTTACCAACTGGCACCGCTGTACTGGGTGTAAAACTGGGCCACCTGAAGTCCCGGGTGTAAAACTAGGTGCCTCTGTGCCAAAGTAGCGGCTTGCGTAGTGCATTATGCCTCCGGCTTGCGAAATGGTTATAAGCAATAACAACAGGACGCCGCGGGGTGTTCACTTAAAGGAGTAACGTTCTCTCAAGGGAGGGGATCTAAAAATCTTGATAAAACATTTATTCTATGCAAAATTTGTGCGCAAATTTTGCAAAGTAAAAAGCTGCACTGTAGCAAATTCTATGTGTGTAGCATTATTAGGGAAGTGTTGTTTGATGGCACCTCTCTACTTGATGCACCAAAGAACTACCTTGATGGCTCATGACCGCTGGTAATCTGTCGTCGCTAGTAGTTCGGAACTGAGAACAAATATGTTCGCAAATTACAACAATTATACAGCATATTGCTGAATAAAGCAGAACCGAATAATACTCAGTGACTTTACACCAAGACTGACTAATGTCTGGATTGTATCGTCCTACTCGAGTAAGGCGAAGAAAAGCTAGAAAGATACGCTTTTCACAAAGCAGGCTTAATGCATGCAAACCAAGGAGGAAGGAGTGATGCCCCTCCTTATAATAAGCAGAACCAAATAAAGAACAGACAGCATCATCTGTACAGTGACCAAGAAGAGGTGAAACTTCTGTATGTGAAAAGGCAATTTGAGCGAGATTTATTAGCAGACTAGTATTATGTTGTTTCTAGTAGGCGAAAGCCGAAACATCAACATGTGAAAATCTGATATTAAATCCTCAATCATTTTCCCTAGTATTATACAGCTATGAGTAACCTTAATTGGACACGGCAATTATTGCTGACCGGTGAAACTTTCGCATGGGAAAGACACACACACTTCTTGACAAAGCAATAAGTATTATGCTGTTTCTAGTACGCGAAAGCAGAAACATCAGCATGTGAAAGTTGTGAAGTTGAAGAATTTTTGTGTTGAGTACGATGTTGTTACTAGTAACCATGTCGACAGCTGAGAACTGTTCTCTAACCAATAGAAGGTGAAACTTCTGTATGTGAAAAGGCAATTTGAGCGAGATTTCTTAGCAGACTAGTATTATGTTGTTTCTAGTAGGCGAAAGCCGAAACATCAACATGTGAAAATCTGATATTAAATCCTCAATCATTTTCCCTAGTATTATACAGCTACTAGTAGCCGTAATTGGTCAGGGAAACATTGTTGACCGGTGAAACTTCACATGGGAAAGACACACAAATTACTTGACAAAACAATAAGTATTATGCTGTTTCTAGTATGCGAAAGCAGAAACATCAGCATGTGAAAGTTGTGAAGTTGAAAAGTTTTTGTGTTGAGTACGGTGTTGTTACTAGTAACCATGTCGACAGCTGGAAAGCTGTTCTCTAACCAATAAAAGGTAAAAACTTCTGTATCTGAAGAGGCGGCGTGATTGAGATTTTTAACAGACTAGTATTATGTTGTTTCTAGTAGGCGAGAGCCGAAACATCGACATGTGAACATCTGGTTTTTAAATCATGAGTCAATTCTCCCTAGTATGATACAGTTGTTAGCCGGTATTGGTAACAGTAGAACAGAGATTTGGAGGGCAAAACCTGCTCATGGGAAATGCTCACAGAGCGCTATCTACCAGTACACATAGTATTATGCTGTTTCTAGTACGCGCGAGCCGAAACATCAGCATGTGAAATGTGTAATCGTGGGTAACTCTAAGTGTGTAGAGTACTGTGTAGTAACTAGTAGCCATGCCAAAGCATGCATTGAAACTCTTCGTGATTTAAAAAGCTCAAAGCAAGATTGACGAGGCCGCAAGGCTATGTCTTTCTAAATTCGAACAAATCGAAAGATTGTTCAAAGTACAATTAAACTGATTGATCCTGTCAGTTGCCATATGCTTGTCTGAAAGACTAAGCCATGCATGTGCAAGCGAAGCTTGAAAAAGTGGAACCGCGAATGGCTCATTAAATCAGTTACTATCTATTAGTTGATTTGCAAGCTAAATGAATAACTGCGGTAACCCTGCAGCTAATGCATGCTGATTGTCCGACACTGTCGGAGACTTTTACAAGACTACACCGGGTGATTTGCTAAGTACAGACACATCCCGTGATGAGTCCTAGTAACTGAAAGATCCCAGATAGCTTCGGCTTGGGGACGGAACTTCCGAATTTCTGACCTATCAACCTATGATGGTAGTGTAACGGACTACCATGGTTGTGACGGGTAACGGGGAATCAGGGTTCGATTCCGGAGAGGGAGCCTTAGAAACGGCTACCACATCCAAGGAAGGCAGCAGGCACGCAAATTACCCACTCTCCGCACGAGGAGGTAGTGACTAGAAATAATGATATGAACCTTTATGGTTTGTAATCAGAATGGAATGGACTTAAAAGCTCCATTGATGAACGAGTAGAGGGCAAGTCTGGTGCCAGCAGCCGCGGTAATACCAGCCT
>NW_027451426.1:0-35115 GCF_964194025.1 Convolutriloba macropyga
TGAAATTTAGTTTTTCACCAAATTCAACCCAAATACGGACCGAATGAACGCATTCACCGCAGCCTCCATACCCCTTCTCATACGTGGCAATTGCTTTTCCCCCTATTTGCATTAACTATTTTTATTATGTTCTCCGATTTCAATTATTTATTGTGTATTTTTACTCAGAACACCGATTATTTTGTCGAAGCAATGACAAATCATCAAATTTGATCAAGGTATCTATGCGAAAATTAAAAGTTAATTCAAGTAAACATTTGACTAGAGTATTCAATTCTATTGATAACTTGTCGAGCCAGGCGATAAACTTGACTTGCGTTTACTTTAAAAGACTTTCTTTGGACTCTAAAAAAATATTAATAGTATACAGATGTTATATAGGATTATAAAAAAACAATGCATATAGAAACCTTTGATATCCGGCTTGCATCAAGCTTGCTTCCCCCTCTTAGTGGCCCAATCAAACAAACTGTACTGCATGTAGCTGAACTGTCTATCCGAATAATCAGTCCGAAAAACAATAGCATCACTTCAATCTCACATCCTGAGGAATGCGAGGCTTTGAAAAATGCAAGCCGTTGTAAAATAGTTATGGTAAGCCATCGTAAAAGCAGTAAAAAAATTATTAAAATTTACTGTTAACACTGTTGTGAAAAACCCTTGCTATATATGATTTATTTTTTTGGGTGGAACCTCGTAAACAGATTTTTCATAGTCAGTCAACACATGGTCGAACTCTTCTTCGTTCGAAGTTTTGAAATTCTTGGAGTTAATCTCAAAAGCACAATGTTTTGCTAAATTTTGAATCTCGAATTTCATCTCCATTATAGAGAACAAGTCCACGTTAGCTGATAATCAAATAGCTTTTTTGTCACACGACAGTTTCATTTGAGTTCCATTGAAAAAAGGTCTCAATTATAAAATTGGTTAAAATCGTTAATGAAAGTATTAGCCTGAAATTTATCCACAAATGATCTGATTGCGATCCATTCAATATCTGTCTTATGCATACTTTTCTGCATAAAAAAGACTTGATAAAAACAGTTTCCACTTGTTTTCAAACTTGATTTTACGAAAAATTTCGTCGGCTATTTTTCTATATAAATCTTTTTCAAATGTGTTAGAGTCTGAACACTATGGTCAAAATTTTTGCAGCTTCAGTCGCATATGTCAGAGCTATTTTTTAAATCCCATTTCTGGAGAAATCAATTAATTAATCGAAAGCCTTTGATCTTTTATAGCCAGAAATTCGCAAAATTTACACACAAAATTTTGTATTTAAATATAGTGCGGGTATGTCGGGAAAGAAACCGACGTCTCAATAAAAGTTGTCCGGTCGTCGGGCTCAAATCCACACCATTAAGTTTTGAAAGTACAAAATTCTCATTTTATTCAGTCTAATTATCAGAACAGTAGATTTCAAAATTTTCTAAATTTTGATTACAGAAATCAGGAAGAAATGCAACCTTCTAGAATGTTGTCCCTTTATGTAAAAGTTACTCACTGATTATCACTTTAATTTTCTATTCATAACCGCTAAATTTGTTAAAAGGAAAATCCTTCTATTCAATTGTTCTTAAACAAAACTTGTAGCAGCAATTATACTACTGCTGTTTGTCTTCATTTTCTAAGCGAATTTTCGTGACACCAACTTTTTGCCTGATAGTTCTCAAAAACGGGATAAACATGTAAAAACCGGAGGTATTACATTGCTGAGAAGCACTTATAGAGGATCTCTAAGTGTACAACTCACTGAAGCTGATGAGAAAACAAAATCATGATGTTAAGTGCAGTTTTGGCGATTTTGACTCTCGTCCTCAACCCCTTCCACCTTCTCCTTCCCTCTTCAGACCCGCTTTCTCCACAGCCCCCTTAATGTACCCCCTAATGATAGCCTCCTTAAGCCTAATCTGGCTACTAACGAAGCCAACTACTCACCGGTCATTTGAGAGCAACTTGCTAGACACTAGTCGGTTATGTTTTCAATATTTTTTGTTACTGAGAACGTTATCAGAAGATTTCATACATATCGGGTAAAGATGACTGCGTCTTGTGAGATCTTTTATGAAGATGGATGACCTTGAATGTTTCTAGCCTCTAAGATCTGTCAGAATTTGGATCTATTCTGTTTCCCCCCCCAGTGTTTTTTACGCCCCCCCCCCCCCCCCCCCGTGTTTTTTACGCCCCCCAGTTACAATTTATATGTTGTTATATAGCACGTTACTATGTAAAAAAAATAGCACGTGCGCCTAGGGGCGTAAAAAAATATAAGCCCACTAAGCTGGGGGGGGGGGGGGGGAAACAGAATAGATCCCTGAATTTTCTCAAATCTTACACGATAGAGGTTTCTGAATCATTAGGGAAACTGAAATCATTAGTCATGAAATTGAAATTTGGAATTTTTCTTTAAAGTTAAATTGTTACATTTAAAGTTGTTTTGTTTGATTGTTTGTTTATTAGTTGTTGTGTTGTTTAGGAAGTACTTCATAGTCTCGTTTGTGATGAGTGTAGTGTGGATTGCAGTGTGCAGTTTTGCAATGGTCTTCATGGTCGGCAGGGCAGGCTGTTCTATGACCATCGACAGTTTCGTCATGGGATTGATATTAGTCGCCATCGGAACCAGTGTACCTGTAAGACCAACATCCTTTGTCAATGATTTCAACCTCCCCAGATCAGACTTTTGACAGGCCTTCAATATGGAGCTAGGCTGTGTTATGAAGGCGCACTTCAAAGAAAATTGTCTCCCCCAAATTGCCCATTACCCCGACTCTTGCATCGAATTACCCCCCATTACCCCCCAAAATGATGTAAGAGTTTTGAGGGGGATTTGGCTAAAAATTCCCCCGATTACCACCCTAATCTTACATCTTTTTGGGGTAAAAATTCGACACGGTTATAACCAACCCCCCCCCCCCTTAACCCCGTTTTTTATTGTCGCACCATTAACGAGCACTTCAACAACCTGGGTAGGAAAATTATTGTTATTTTGTTGGCAGGATGCTCTCAGTTCAGTGATAGTGGCGAGAGATGGCTTCGGAGACATGGCAGTATCCAATGCTATCGGGAGCAACGTGTTCGACATCAACCTCGGAATCGGACTGCCTTCTGTCATCAGGATCCTGGCAGACAAGGGAGCCACAATATTCCTCATTGAAGAAGAACATTTACACGTGAGTCATATACTTCCTCCGCCTTTTATGGTGTTTGTTAGAAGTTGCAAGAACTGAACATATCATCACAAATTTCACTGGTACCGAACTTTAGAGTTAGTTAACTGAGTTTTGGAGCTGTTTTCCAGTTATTATCTTAACACTTTGCGAAAGTGGACGCTATTTACTTATACTCGGTCTAGGAAAAAAACATGGAAAAACCCACCAAATTTTAGATAGGAAAACCCCCACAGAAAAAAAAGAACGTCTAATTTTAGATAGAAGATAAAACCCCATGGAAATAAACCCACCTTTAAAATTGAAATTCGATCGTGATAATTAATTCGGTTGTGATAGTTTCATATCAAGTCCCACGGGCTACCAGAAAATGGCCATGGCCCGGGTGGCATAACCAAGCTCTAATTGTGCAGCTCTTTTAGACAAGTGGGGGGGGGGGGGGTATTTCCGTGGGTTTTTCCGAACCCGACTTTTGAAAGTAACTTTTATGTGGAAATAAGTTTACAGGTCACCAATCATAGAACTTTCTTTGGTTTCATACATGATTCCTAGTAATCGTATTAGGTCATATATGTATGATTCTTACTAATCATGCTAGGTCATATATGATTTGTATGATTTCTTAGTATTCATACAAAGACTATATATGATTTCTTGGAAATCATACAAATGTCACACAAGAAATTTAAAAGCCGAAAAACTGTGTAACTTTCATTTTATTGGAAAATTTAAAAAATTCCTGGAATTCATAAAAGGTCATATATGGAACATAAAACATTGACATCGTCAAAATGTTCCATATAATGTAGTCAGAGGGCATTTAAAATCACTATATTGTATGTGCAGTCCACAAATGACCATTTGGGTGTACTAAAACTATCACTTTGGACTTAATACTTATTTTAAAAAAATATGGAACTTGCTTGCAGAAAAATGTGCATATTCCTAAGGAATGAGCATTTATAGGTATAAACTGGCTTCCGATAATATGATAAGTTTCGTCATAAAATTATACTTGTTTTTTCATAAAGCACCGAAGTTTGAGATAAGAATTACGCTGCAGGTTTTTTTGGCGGATAACAAAATGATACCAGGGAATCACATAAGGAATGCTTTATCGATAAAAATGGTTAAAAAATCTATTCAAGGAAAAAAAGATCTGTGAATCATGGTAATCATACTAGGACCGTATATGTTTTCTTTGAAATCATACTAGGATAATATATGATTTCTTTGGTTTCATACTACGATCGTACCAAGAAATTGTGTATGGTCACCATGAAATCATATATGATCTTCGTATTAAACTGAAGAAACATCAACCCGGGCTTATTTTGGCACCTGTAATCATGCAAGTCCCGGATACGATAATCTTGATAAAGCTTAGAACGGAAGCACCATCTAATATTCAACGTAGTATTGGATAGAGCAATGAAGTTTTGAAGAAACGAAAGAGAACTAAAGAAGGGTCATAAACCTTGTCCATGTCTACAGTTATTTTTGTTGTTCACTTCTATAGATATCATCTTCGGCGTTTTGACTACAATTTGAGCGTTAATCTAATTTGCCCTGTTATTTTTAGAGAAAAATTTATCAATAACACCGCCAAAGAACGACCAAAAACTAAGTCTTTATGGGACGCTGCCTCGGGTTTGATGACTTCTGCTATGTTTTTGAGACAATTAATGGTCTGGGTGCTCAGTCATGGTAAAAAAAAGCAAAATTAAATATCCTAAAGGCAGCCCAGTTAAAGTCCAGATAAGGGGGGTATTGTCTGTAATCCCGAGTAATGCGTCTTTTTATAGCCAATCTTTGCCAGTCATTCAATTGATAAGTTAGTGTGTAAACTTTTTTTGCAGGTCAAGATGTGGATTAATTAAAAAGAAATTTGGAGAACTTATCGCCAGTTGTTGTAATGATGTAGCCATCTTGGCTCGCAAGTTAACAAAAAACGGTTCCAACAAAGCTCTAATAATTTTTCAAATAGACCCCGGCAGCTTAGAATAATAATGTTAAAATTCACCAGTATGTCAACTGAGTTTGAACAATGTAGGAGATTTTTTCAGGCACTTATGCAAAAATTCAAGATCTACATTTTTTCCTGTAAGCGTATTCAAAACAATGTTCTGGATCCGTTTCAACCGCAAAACTAGGGTTGCCAGAACATCAGAGATTACTATGAGCTGCCTAGAATTGTTGTTTCAGGAAATGCAAGACAAATACCCCAACAATCCTTTCATACCTCACGTCAAATTTGGATTCCTTCTCTTCCTCGTCCTCTTAATCTGCCTCACAATCTTCGGCATCGTCAGATTTCGGCTAAGCAGGGTTGTCGGCATCAGTTTCTGCTCCATGTATGTTGTGTTCATCATATATTCAATTGTGCAGGAGTTTGCATGTGACGAGGGCTTCGGTTGCTAGGCAACCAGTACTTTTAAATTCAGTCATAAGGGTTCTAGAACAGTTTCCTCCCCCTAGAGACTTATTGCGTACCATTTAATAAAATTTTCTTTTATTATAGCCTCCCCCCCCCCCCCCCCCCCAACCCCACCCCACAAAGCTCAGTGGTCATATAACCTAAAACCATAATGGGGGTGGGGGTGGGGGTGGGGGTGGTTCATAAAGTAAAAACCCAAGAAAATTGTGTCAATCGATTTCTGTCAGTCAATGGGCGGCGTGAAAATATCAAATTTGAAAGATCATAGTCTATAGCACTCGTCGGAGGAAGCTGTTCTAATATTTTTTTTGGACTGGAGAACTGCCAAAATTATTTAGTCTCTTCAAAACACACACTTATGAAGCCTGTACATATATAACATTGTGACAATGTGTAAATAGTTTAACTCTTTGTATTATGATGATAACTGTTGAGAACTGTCTTGAATTGAAACTGCCTAACATCAATTGATATTTCCGATATAATCTCTCCCCCCCCCCCCACTTCGTGGGCATATAATTTTAACACCCTCCAGGCGGATGGCCTATATTTTACATAGAAACGTGCTTTACAACAACACATAAATTGTAATTGAGACAGCCCGGAGCTAACGCCGAGTCAATTTCAGTGGTTGCGGAAGTCTAATTTCAAGTGTGATTTCGTTACTGGTTCAGAATTATGATGCCCGGGTCGAGGTTTGGCGGTGAATTTTTGTAAGAAATGCAGTGAAATGCGGTGAAAAAAATAATTTTCACCGCGTATTTCTTACATCTTTTTGCGGTGAATGCGGTGAATCGCGGTGAATTATTTATTTTCACCGCGTTCTCAGTACTCTTAAAAAAAAGGATCGTCACCACATGGTTTCGAACCTCTGCCTTGATGCTTGCCTTCCACTTCTTAGTCCACTGCGCCAACTGTAACTTACAGCTTTGAAATTTCTTGTGAATTTAAATCAGATTGAGTAAACTTTGGAAATCATATGCGGTGAATTTTTGTAAGAAATGCGGTGCATTTCGCAGTGAAATTTTGTAAGAAATGCGGTGAGATTTTGTGAGTTATTTTTTTTCACCGCATTCACCGCGTTCACCGCATTTCTTACATTATTTTGCCACAAAAGTCGATGCGGTGAACTTTTGTAAGAAATGCGGTGAATTTTGCGGTGAATTTTTGTAAGAAATGCGGTGAAATGCGGTGAATTATTTATTTTCACAGCATTCACCGCAATCACTGCATTTCTTACAAAAATTCACCGCATTCACCGCATTTCTTACAAAAATTTACCCAAAAACCTCGACCCGGGTGATGTCAATTTTTATACTTGTGCAGACTAAATCCAAGTCTGGTTTAACACTTGGTCAGTCATTCTGGACCCAAGTCTGATTTAAAACTTGGCAAATCTAAACCCAAGACTTGGAAATTCTAAATCCAAGTCTTGGCAAGTCCAAAACAGGTCGTGACCTTCCGGGATCCTAGCTTGATGCTTCCAGAGACGCTTCCTTAATTGTCGCCCGCATAGAACGGCTACTTCATCAGGAAAGCGCAATTTTTAAAACATCCGTTAGAAAGCAACGATGCTCGTCTTTTGGTTATTAGCTGTTGAGATGGGGAACTTTAATTGTTGATACATACCAGAAAAGCTACTCAAGTTTTTTGACTTATTCCAATCAAGAGTTTTTGCTTACGTCATCAAATTGCGGAGAACGAAATCAATTTCAAGGAAAAGCATAATACAGGAGTGGAGGAATGAAGTAGACAGCTATTATTGGACTCGTTGGACAATGGATAAGTTAGGTATTATTGATAAATATCGGATTAGCATGCAATGCTATGGCAAAAGAAAAGCAAGTGCGAGTGTGTCCTCGGTGTAAGTGGTTTCTTATGACATCTAAAAACATGCAAATTTACCGATTCAAAATTATTAAGCATTGACAACTGTCGATGGATGCCTAAAACTTCGTAGCTTCAGTGGTTAGATATTTTGCCACTAATGACAGATTTTTTGTTTTACCGTTTTATCCAAATATTTCAAATCTCTTGCAATTCTTTCAACTTCCTCAAAAATAAAAATTATAGCCATGTAAAAGGAGAATTTTAATTTGAATAGAGAATCCTAGATATTCAATAAAAATTTTATACATAAAGGAAGAAGTTAGGACATCAAGAACAAAAGTTAAGTGACAAAATTTTTGAAGATCAATAATCAGCAAAAATTATGAGTTTAGTGAAATGAAGGTAAGATTAATGCTAGCTAAACCTGATCTCAAGTTTTTCATCCCAACGATCCAAAAACGGAAAAAAGCTATCGAGGGATTGGGATTTTCAAATTCAATGGCTTGTACACCTTTTTGAGCCAAGGTCAAAATTTATAAAATATTCTCAACGTTGCAAAATGTTTGGTAAGATCAATATAATAAGTACTCTTTTTGTCAAGAAACTCTAATTTTATTTGATGTTTTTTATTTTTCCTTCGTTCTGTTATCACAAGATAGTCTGCTCATTTCTTCTTTTTACTGAAGTGATTTGAAATCTAAATTGAACACTGCCACTGCTCATATATTCGGTAATGACATATTTTGAATTCGATGAGAAAAAAACTACCGAAATAGGGGAGAAGATAGTGGGGAATAATTGAGGTGCAGTTTCTAAGCACGTTTTAACATTGAGATAATAACAACTGTTTGTTCTTACGTTCGTTGTGTGTGCAAATATGAGTCGAAATTGGCGGTTTTTGATTACTTTCAACTCATTTTGGACTTTTTTTCTGATGTTGTCATTCTGTTGTGTCCAGCGAAAATCGAATTCTTTGAGTCTCTTTCAAGTGAAAACATTTCTTCTTTATTACTGTAAAACTTACAAAAATATATTTAAAAAAGCGATTTCATTTTTTTCAGTTTTTAATTAATTTGTTTTCCTTTTGCATTTAAAATGATATCAGAGGATCAAAAACTTATTTTTACTTGTGAATAAGCAATTAATTTTACCTACAAAAAGTTGCTGTAGAAGATGTAAGCATAAGCCGTTTTTGAAAGATTTATAGCTAATCACAAATCTTTGGCTGCAGGTTTTGAATTTGATCACAATGAAATCACAGAATTTCAAAAAGTTTTTGCGGTTGTGCAAAACGTATTTTTTTGTTTTTAGTATTCTGACAGATTGGTTTTCACCAAATTAGTTTTAAATACATAAACACTAATTTGCTTTCAGTTTTTCTTCTCTAAGCTCAACTCCGTGTTTAAGAAAAGTGAGATAATAGCGTGTAGATGAAATCTTGCCTAAATTTTTACGTCAAGCTTTTAATTCTGGCTGTATTCCTTCGTAATTTTTCAGTAGAATTATATTTGTTTCGCATTTTGAACTCTTGTCTCTTTCCTTCGTTTTTTTACAGTCGGTCTTTATTACTTTTCTCTCATTTTTGTTCTTTTGTTTTGAGGTAGAACTTTTGCATTCAGTCTGAAAAGCATAATGAGAATTTTCCATGCATTAAATTTAGTTTCAAGATTTTGTTTGTTATTTCATTGGTCTCCAAAGTAGTATTGGAGTCAATATTGGTTGACATCCAATATAAAAAACGAAGATTTATTTTTATAATAAATGATCTGAAATACTCTAACCTGATTGGTTGAATATGTGAACAATTCCCCTTTCTATTTATTTCATTTATCCCTTACACTCTTCCAGCTGGTTACTATTGGAGTCAGACCTGATATAACAATAAAGTATATTTCTCTCTCTCTCTCTCTCTCTCTCTCTCTCTCTCTCTCTCTCTCTCTCTCTCTTTGTCTCTCTCTCTCTCTCTCTCTCTCTCTCTCTCTACTCCTCTCGTGATTTAAGATTGAGTTATAGCTCAGATTTTAGCATTAGGGCCCTTGCACTGTCTACTAATACTCATATCCGGAGAGTAATAGACTAGAGACTTAGAACTTTAGTTAGTCGGGCAATCCGTAAGGTGATAATGATTCCTGAGACGCCCATAAGACTATCTAGATTTTCCTTTTAAAAGTAAGCTCCCAGATCATATCTTAGTATATTGTCCTCCATCAACGACCCGAGGTATAATTTAAATTATTTTTCGCAAAAATTTGTAAATCTTTTCTATGATATGGTTGTTTTTGCGAAAATTTGCTCAAACAAAAAACAAACTACGCAAGTTTTGCAGAAAATGTGTTCTACAACTTTTACGAAATGATACAAAATCTGAGAGAGTCTATTTTATTCTACTTTCTTGCGTTTTTGATTACGCTTGCAGTCATTTTTTTTACTTGGAGGAACCTCATTCCTTTCATTTGTCAGGAGTACATTGAGGCACCTGATCATCAATAAACCTCCATCTGTTTTGAACAGTAAATCCAAGACCTGAACATCCCTCATTTTCTCAACTTAGATCGTAAGGAAGCAGCAGAATAAAAAAATTGAAAAAATTTGCGTTTTATTCCAATTAAAATTTTAGTTGGCGTAAGTTGAAAGTTTATTCTAAGTTTTGCAAACTTTTGTTAAAATTTTGCAACGTTTGCAAATTAAAAAAATCATAATTTGCAAATATTTTGCAAAACATTTGAAAAGTTTTTCAATTTTTAAACAATAATTTAAAAAAAATTATAAAATTGGTTGGCAAATTTTTGCAAAACTTAATATTCCTAAGTTGTCCACCTTATGCTAAATATTGAAAACTTACCAAGACTTAGACGGTGCCGAAGAGCATTTACGAGACTTTGTACGGCGCAAACAAAGTTAATTTGGAGAACTTAACTTTGTTTTGTTTGGCGAGCTACAGGGCGCAGCCTTACTAACTCTCCCGACTCTCCTTACTATTTTAGTCACTCCGCCACAAAAATTCCCAAGCTCAGTATGAAAAAATCTGCAAAAAAAAGGTTTATCAAACCTGACTAGAGAGTTCCGACAGTTTTCGAGCAATTTCATTATTTATTGCACTCTATTGATATTGTTAAAGCCATAGTACAGAACATTTTTATACCCTTTTTATTTTGATAAGGCCTTAATACGATACCTTTAAAATCCTAATACGGCCGTTGTTGTGTGATATATTAAACTTGACAAGAACTAAGAGCGGTTTCCTTCTTAGACTTTTACCGTGCCGTATTACGGCCTCACCAAGTTATCCAAGGTCAGTCAATCTTGTTTATAAAATCAATCTTGTTTATGAAAGGGAGCCTGATTCAAAAAGAGATGTGTTTTCCAATTTGGTAAGAAACTTTCAGTCAAACATATTTATTGCAATAGAGAAATCCAAATTCCAAATTATACAAACTTTTATATCCAAAAGAAACTACACAAATTCACAATATACATTTCGTTTCAAAACAATACTAAAATTTGAAAAAAAAATAGATCATAAACATTTGACAAAAAGTTGAAGCCACAATTTAGTATCAGATGACTTTCTAGAAAGTTCTAGAACTTTTCCGTTGACTGGAACGAAACGGGGCAATGTTTAGGCGCCAAATACACGTATGCGGACCGCGCTGGATTTTTCCCAATGGACCAATTTTTGCTCAAATAGGAATAAAAATGCACCGCATATGTACATTGGAAAAAATTATCCCAATCTTTGGGCGATAAATCCTTCTTGTAGTTGAACAATTCGTGGGCTCTATTTGCGCCCGAGGGGAAGAAACTGTAAGTGGGTAAAACTGTCAAGTTTGAAGTCGAATAACCCCGAAGGTTGTTTGTTTTGTACAATTCTGTGATGGCACCCGTTGACATTAAAGGTCCAGTCATGTGTCGGGGTTGGTCACCGTGGTACCCTTTCACCAGTTTTTCCATAATTAGCCAGGGAAGTGGGTGGTGTTTTTCGAAGCTTACAAAAGCGTTTTGGATGTGTCCCCTTTCACTGGGGCCTTGTGGGTTGCAGTATTCGCTGAAAATGTACTTAAATGATGATTTAACATTTCTGATTTAATCTTTATATAAAACACGAAAACTCGGTAATGTGCGTTTTCGCATAAAGTTCTGACCCCGCTCACATATTCGACAAAATGATCTACCAAATGAGGAAGAGTTAGAAAATTTTGAAAAAATCAAATATTATTCGAAATTATTAGTTGTATACATTAAAAAAAATCAAATTAAATTTTAAAATAAATGAAAAAATTTCTCATTAGAGGGCCGATGATACATACCATTAGAGAGGTTAGGAGACAAACAGAAAAATAGAATACAAACAACAAGCATTAATTCTGACCAAAACTCAAGGTGTCTTTATATGTTTTTTTGAAAAAATTACTGACGAGGTCAAAATAGCGTCAAATAAAACTTAGCATAGCAAAATGACTTACTTTTCACATGAGAAGATACGGGACCTGTTTTATTGAGCATAACTAACATGTGCACAAAAAGCAAATAGGGCAAAATAGAATAATAAGCTTATAATTTTTGAAAAACAAATATACACAGTCATAGAAATCATGAGCTATCAACTAAGAACTTCAAATTGGCAAAAAACTGCCCAGGAAGTCATTAAGATCTGCCATTACCCAGAATCTCAAATAGTTATAAAAAGACTGAACTCAGGCAAAAATAAAAAAAAAATTGAGAGAATTTTGGTAGTGAAAACGTTGAACATGAGCACCTGCGCCTTCTCTGGGCACTTTTGTTTTGTTATTTTATTTATCATTGATGTGAAACCTGAATTGATAACCTCGAAAACCTGCAACAAAACTAAAAATTAAAACAAAAGCTAAAAAAAATGTAAAAACTCGTAGTATCAAATCCAAAAAATCATTAACTATATGACCAAACTGCAGTGAAGATTATTTTTCAATTCACTTTAAAGAGAACACAACCTCTCTGTTTGCTCAGATTACGACACAAGATGAGAGAAAAAAAATAAGAAATGGCAAACCGGAAAGAAAATTTTCGATTGTTTTGAGAACTTTTTTTAAATCATAAGACAAAAAACATTAAGAGTTCAATTAAAAAAATGTAAATAGATTAAATTTTTACTACCTGGAAAGCCAATAGGATATATCATTACTGAGGCTATTTCAAGAAATTATAAAAACAACAACGAACTCCGGAACACCTCCAACGACTCAACATTAAAAAAAAAGCTACGCAAACATAGCATTAAGGGCAAAAACCAATGAGATTTTCGATGAATTTATAATGTATGTTTGTTTGCCTTTGTTTGCATGTCATTTTCGTTTGTCAGTAAAAGAGTTGTGATCTGAAGCAATTCTGGTCTGTAATCAACAAAAAAAAAGAAGAAAGCACAGTTTTTTTAAAAGATGACAGCGCCTCATTACAATTCCAATAAGTTTTGAATTGTAAAAATCCGAAATTAGACAACAATTGATGTGTACATTGTTGCTGGCCTATTAAAAACAAACATTTGTCTCAAATAATATCAAAAAAACTAATTTTTTTTGACAAATAAGTCAATGTACAAAAATAAATATTGATTTCTGGAATATTCTTTGAATTGAACTAGCGAAAAATCATTTTACCATTAAATATCAACTGAGAGGATTAGATTTTTCTTATTGGTTTTCCAGATAGCTATTAGGAACTTTGTTTAATAAAACTTAGAGATCTTTTCAGTTTCAACCCCCAGTACGTTATGCGCCCCCCAGTTACAGAGCACGTGCCATTAAAAGGTAAATCATTATGTAAAAATGTGGCACGTGCGTCTGAGGTTGCACGTAATATGCGCCCTTTAAGCTGTGGGGGCACAAATGCAAAAACCCAAAGTTAGTCAGAAGACTAAAAAATCAACAAAAGCTGAAAAATATCAAAACTTTATGGAAAATTTACGAAAATACATTGTTGGAGCCATAAACACAATAAGTGCTTTAAGAAACAATAATCATTCATTGGGCCTCATTTGAACATAATTGACACCTCTAAAGAAAGGAGCCTATAGTTGAAAACAGAGTTTTCTGTACGGGAAAATGCAAAAATTAATCTCTTAAAAAAGACACAGCTAAGATGAAATCCCAATTTTTTTCAATGCAGAAAACCGAAGTACGACGAAAACTGATCTTGCTATCGCTGCATGGCTGTTGAACAATTGATTGTTTCAAAAACTTAATTGTCGGATATTTTGCAAACGAATATATCAACAAAAATTGATGCGTTTCTGATAATTGTCGATTTAAAGTCGCTAAACTTAATTGTCGGATACTTTGCAAACGAATATATCAACAAAAATTGATGCGTTTCTGATAAATGTCGATTTAAAGTCGCATTTTGATTGTTCCATATTTCTGACTATCTCAGGATGCTGAGGCAAAACAAGCTCTCATATGAGTAAACAAAGACAGAGTGGTCTAAAAATGCATATTTGTTGCAATTGCTAATGAGAGATGAAAAACGCATATTTTTCAAAAAATTAGCCAACATTTTAGCTAAGAAAAATGTGGGTCAAACGATGCAACAACTTTTAAATGCAACACCGTTGAAAGTTTTGCTGTACAATTTTACCGTTTTCGCAAAATTGATTGAGCAAAACAGATCAAAATTTTAGCAAAAATCACAAACAATGGATATGAGTTCTGCTTAATCAATTACAATAATCAGGCACGGAACATCGAAAAAAATTGGTTCAATGAAATTTGAGTTTCAAATTGTTCGTAGAACGATAACTTGCGATTGAAGTGGAACAAATCATTTAAATAGGAGGACGGGAAGTGTGGGAAAATTCTTTTGAGTTTCAGATCAAGTTGACGCATCGACAACCTACTTACAAAGTGTCAATTAGACATGAATAAAAAAAAAACTTTTTTATAGATTATTGCATAGAACAACTACCGGAACTAATAATAGAAAGAAAGATCCAAATCAAAAATCAACATATATCGATACAAGAGTTCCTCTTGTCCAAATCTGTATTTCTTAAAAGGACCAAATAATCGAGTATGGTCGGGGTTAAACACTGACCAAAACTACACTGTCAAATTTCTCAGTTAATGACCAGCAAACGTTTTACCTTAGGTTAGGCAAAAAAACTTTCCATAGGAATTTATGTTTATGGTCGAGCATTGTCTTTTCATGAACAAAAGCCTCTTCATAGGATTCTTTGGTTCAAACATGGTATTTTCATTGGCCTTTTGCGTCAAGCTTGATCTTTTTTGATCTCTTCATGGGTAGAGCAAAGGACTTTCCACAAGTCTGCTTTTAAGCAAATGTCGAAAAAAATATTTACTTTCTTTTGCTGCTGCACATACTGAAGCAGCGACGGAACTAGACTAAACAGCATTGCACCACTGCAGTCCAACAAAAAAGACTGTTGAGAACTTGCCACAGGTCGTAAAAAATTTGCGGTTCTTAAGATAAGTCAATTATTGCAACTGGACTATATTTCCACTTTACTTGATTGAGTAAAACTAGGTAGTTTGATTGAAATGACCTTCTTCCATGAGCCATGCTGAAAAGTGGCGTTATTCAGTTGTTTTCATTTCCAAAATTATGATTTAACATTTTGTAAAAGCATTGCAGAATTTTGATAGATTAATGGTTCTTCGGATTCGCAGAAAAGATGAAGGAGCATATTTGTTTTTGAGGCAGAAAAGATGAAGGAGCATATTTGTTTTTGAGGCAGTTTTTGAGGCAACATTGGAGGCTCATGAAAAGACTTCTGCCCAACCCATAAGTTGACAATAGAGTAGACTCATTTTTTCTAGTTCATTATTTTGAGGAAAAAAAGACCGTTAAAAAAATGTTATGGTTTGAGTTTTGCTCGACGCAATTTTTACTGCTCTAGCATTGCCAGAGTAAAAAACCAGTGCCTAATTCTGGTCGACCGCAACTCCAGCCAAACTTTTTGTTTTGGGAAGAATTCCAACGTATCTTTTCGGGTCGATCAAGCTTTCAAGTGATTAATAAGGTCTAGCAAAATTGTTTTCATAGCTCTTTTGTGCCCAGCATGTCTATTCACACCCTCTTTTGATAGCACATGGTCTTTTGAAAGGTCTAGGCTACGGTCTCGGCACAATTTGGTTTCCAAAAGGAATTTTAAGTAATTAGACCACATGAATAATCAATTTTAGCAGTTGAAGCAGTTTACTGGAACATTAAAGCAGTCGGATCTGTTGTCTACAAGAAGACCCAAAGTACGTCTTAGTTTTCTCCCGTTATAATAAATCAAACAGTTGTATTAGGTCCCTTAACGTGAGCTGTTTTCACTGTATTTTCCGTTACGTGGCTAATGTTTGAGTAGGCAAAGTTCGATAAATTTTGCGGATCTGGAATCAAGTGAAAAAATAGTGGAAAAATATGGTTCATATAAAGTCACATATATCCCAATTATGAAGCCATTCTAAACTAAGGTAGCCTAGTGTAACTCGTTTCCGCACACGCTTACAACTAAATGCCCATAAAAATCGAGTATCTATACTCGTTATTTTTGGATATTGACCCCGAAATGTTGAATATTCAAATATATGAATTTCTGCAGTATAATTGCTCATTTGCTTATCGACACAAAGCATTGGTTGGCATATCTTATTAGTAAATTTCACCCAAAATTTACTAAATTTGGGTAAATTTGCGATACAAAAAAATTGCGAAAGTTACTCACCTGTTATTATAAGCTGTTTCATAATTTCTGGCCATGTTAGTCATTGTCACAGAGTTCTTCAATGCAAGCAAATTCTTGACAATTACAAAATCTAAGTCCAGATACATGCCTCCGTACTTGTAAATTGCAACCTGTCGCATCATATCACTTTCGTGTGTCACAATTTGTTGATTTCTGTTCAACTCGGAAACTACTAAAGCTTCTAAGGGCGTCCCTTTAACAAAATCCGAAAAGTCGTACTTGAAAAACTTGACCTGATCTCCGAACTTGTTCAAAAGTTGACAGGTAGCGTTGCTTTTTTCTGGAATCAAATATTGGGAAGACATCAAAATGACGGGCGACCTGCCCGAGTTTCGAACCGCAGACTCTATCGTGCAAGCTTGCCGCGCATCGAGGGAAGAATGTCTGGCCGTTTCCACGAAAAATAGCGGAAAATCGGGCAAATCTTTTTCTTCCAATTCTTTTAACTCTATACTGCGCGGGCAACTGTTTTCTTCGGGTTTTTCAGGAATGTTAATATCGGGAATTACTTGTTGATTTATCGGGACTTTTTCGATGATCGGGGCGGGTTGTTGGGCGAAATCTTTGGGAATGTTTCTTGGGGTTTTTCCACGGTCTTGGTCTTTTTGTGCTTTATCGAAAGCAATGCGGAAGATATATATGACAATTATAATACAAAGAATTATATTCAAGTTTCTTGAAATTGACGAAAAACGCATGATTTCGGCGAACGGTTAAATTATGTCTTCTAAGAACTCATTGACGTAAAACATTTAAACTAATATTGAAGTTTTTGTTTTAAAAAATAATAAATCAATAATATGAACGAATCAAATTAAGATTCAGGAATAAGAATGACAAATTATTCTAAAGAATGGCTAAAAATGATAGCTATATTTTTCTGAAGGTAATAAATAAGCTAGAAAAAACGTAATAAATCTCAGCTATCTCAAACTGAGTTTTTTTTGCTGTGCAGATGAATAACTACATCTGTTTACGATTAAGAAAAAGACAAAAAACAAATGCAGAGTCCTTCTGCTGAAAAAAAAGTTTGTAATTATTTTTACTAAATGAATGAGTATTAAATATAAATGTACATACGGCTTGAAAGCAGCTTAAACTGTGGTAAAAAGCAATACAAAACACACACTCAACTCACATTTAATCTTTTCTTTTTAAAGCGGTGAGTTTAATATCATCAGAATATATTGTAATAATGGTTCTGTAGATTTTACGTTACTGTATGTGTTTTAAATCTTTTTTGTTTAATCAGGAATAAAATCTAAAATTGGTGGCATGATTATTAAACAAATATAGATTTATGGAATGGCAATTTAAATGCATTTTCGATTACGTAGCGCAATTAATTTAATAAATGATGCTTTCCAATTTCAGCTTATATTGGTAAAGTCGGTATGAAATTTCGAATTCAAATGCTGAAAAAAATACCCAATGCCAAAAAACCCAATGTAAAAATTAGCCAAAACTTTTATCTATTGTTCAAATTACGAGAATGACTGACTGTTCAGCATAATGGTACCTAAGCGAGGCAATTTATGGAACAAATTTCATTAACGAATTTCATTTGTGCGTAACCGGAGCCTCGTGTCAGAGCCTTTCAGTACTGATTCATTACAATCCAATGGTAAAACGTTAAATCAGTCCTGAATCAGAGTGACCTAAGGGTAAATTTAACTCGCATAACCTCGCAGGAGTGATCCGGTTGACCATGTTTCCTGGGCCATGGTCAGGCCTCAGCGGCCCGTGGGGACCGACCTGAGATGAAACTATCACAGCCGAATGTAGGGTTAAATTATTCACTTAAATATGAGAAAATACGCTTGTAATACTAACTGCTAATTCGTATTCGAATTGTTCAACGAAATGATCAAATGAAAAAAAAATGCGTAAAAGGGCATTGGGTATTTTAGCTTATTGCGTATAATGTCATGCTGTAAATTTTAAATATTTTTACAGCCAAAATAAGTTTATTAAGAGTTAATTGATCCAATACGCATAGTTAACCCAAAATATATTTGCTAAGAGCCACATTTGCATAACAAATGGCATTTTAAATTCTATGAATTTGGTAAGTACAACTAAATAACTACTTTCAAATCACAGGATTTTCCAAACAAAAAATGAAATATTGCAGAACAAAATTTTGTAAGAAAAATTTGTAATCAACAATTAATTATTGTTCCCCCTCACTTTAGAAGTGTAAGAACTATATATTCAAACGAAATTGTTTTTTAATCAATTTTGGCCGATCGATGTCTTCATTGTATAGGTTTGTGAGTTGTATCAATCGAAAAACAGTGCAGTAAAGAAAATAGAAATAAAAAAATATGTTCTGAATTTCGTCTTTTCCACGGTTTTCTACGGTTTAAAATTAAACGAACTTTTGGCTGATTCCCGTTGTTCTTGTTTACCGTTATATGTATGCAAATTTTGTTCAATTTTTTCTGAAAAAAATTGTGAAAATTATTAACGATATTGTTGTTGGTTCATCTTATTGGCTAAATGTTTTGCTAAAATTTTCCAAACTCAGTCTTTTTCTATCAAATTTGGCTCGAAATAGCTGCTTTAGTCCTATCTGTTTATATTTGCCTTATTCGTAAAAATCAAAGCTGCTGACACAATCTTTGGAAACTCCAAAGATTAATAGTTCTAACTGTGCCTCCCCTTAGAGTGTTCTTGAATTTTCATTTTGCCGGCTTTTTGCGAGTTATACTAGGAAATTATTCATTATTCATTTTTGATGTATTGATTTTTTTTGCAAATTATTCCTATTCATAGCGGTCTCAACAGTTACGAGTTCCTAATGAAAGAACAGTAAAAGCAAGTCTAGTTTAAGTAAAACAGTTTTTTACAGTCCAAAAAATTTGGATTGCAATCATTTGTCAATTTTTTTATAATTAATTTCGCATTCTTTGCTTCTTTTAGGTTAAGAGACCATTCAAACTAGGGCTTACTTACAAAATGTCCATTTTGTTTCCTAAGTGGTTTCAAGAAAACTCATCTGAAACTCTTTGTCGAAAGTTAATGGTAGTTGTGACTTTTAAAATATATTGTCTGAAAAAAAACAATGGATTCAGAGCTTTGCCTAGTTTTTCCCATTTTTTGAACAACTTGCAGACTGAGCTCAGAAAATCCAGGTCACATCGTTTTTGTTTGGAATGAATTTATAAAGCTATTGCGGTTTTAATTTTAAAGTTACGACTTTCGGCTCTGACACTTGGGGTTTCCACGAAGGCAATTAAATTTCGATAATTTTTTCCAACCTTGAGGCTCTTTTTTTGGGTCTTTTCACGTTATTGACAGCTTAGGCACGACATTAAAGCAGAGTCCAAAAGTTGTTTTAGAGAAACCGTTGTTGAAAAATCCAATTTGTCAGTGAACAGAATATAAGTTTTGCCGCTTCACTACCGTCCTCAAGCTGATTTCATTTTTTTGTTTTTATTTTTCATTACTTTTTAGTCTAATAAAAAAACTCTTGATAATTGCAAATTTTTGCGGCTTTCAATGGATGGATAAATGAACCCATTTAACGACTTCTGTTCTTAGTTAAAATTTTAAATAACTCTGAAATCAAATGCTTTTGAAAACAAAGTGTAAACGTTGTTTTTAACTTTGCACTTTTCTGCTCTTTTTTGATTACTTGTTACTTAGTCCCATTGATCACAATTAGGAACAGACACATGATACTTTCTTGTTTGTGTTCAAAAAACATGAATTTGACCACATCTAAGGTTTTTAAGTGCATTACTTATTGTTTTAACGGCATCGGCACCCGTTTTTTGCAAATTTGTAATTTAATCTTTGTTTTTTGTCTGTATTTGCATTTTTTGGTAGAGGTGCAACACGTCCCGGATAATTGCAAATCTCAAATTCTTCATATTGAGCTGTGATTGATCTGCCAACTAAATGAAGATTTCAATTGTTGTCTGATGGTTTTCATTTTTCGTTTTTAAAAAATAAACTTTTTAGTTTTTAAGTTTGCGGGTTTTTGTTCTTTTTTAAATAATTCTTTCGAACCTGTAACAAATGGCATTTTAAATTCTATTATTGTTGCCCAAACAATTAGGAGACTGATTTTCAAATCAGAGGTTTTTGAAATATAAAAAAAATTGAAATATTGTTGAAGGAATTTTTGTTTAAAAAAATTTTTTGTCAAGAAAACTCGAGATCGAAAATTTCTTTTTGTTCGCACTCATTTTAGAGGTCTCAGAACTACATATTGGAGCGTGTTTGTTTTTTTTTGTTCAGTCAGTTTTTGCCGATCGATGTCTTCATCGTATTGGTTTGTAAGTGTTATCAATAGAAATCCACTTAAGCAAAGAATACAGAATTTGAAATATCTTTTTAAATGTCGTTTTTCCAGTGTTATCGAGGTTTAAGAATTAGCGAAATTCCGCGACTAATTTTTGTTGTTTTTGTTCACTTTTTTGGATTTTTATGCTTTTTTTCCATTACTTCTGAAAATTTTGTTTAAATTATTAACGATAGTGTTGTTGGTTTTATCTATAAAAAAAATTGTTTAACTGTTTGGGTCAGTTGATTTGCCAAAATCTTTGCTAAAATTTGCAAAACTCGGTGCTTCAGAATTCGATCGGAAAAACGAGTTTAGACCAACTTGTATAAATTTGCCCTATTAAGAGACCTAAACATTGCTGACACAATCTTCAGTAACTCTATAGATTGATAGTTTTAACTGCGTTTCCCTTTAGGGTGTTCTCCATTTTTGATTTGACCCATTTTTTGCAATGTAAACTCAAAAAAATTCATCATTCGTCTTTGATATTTTTATTTGTTGTCAAATTACTAATAACGATAGTGTTCAGAACAGTTACGAGTTCCTAATGAACGAAAAGCAAAACAAAATCTTGTTTTGTTACAAAAGTTTTTAACAGTCAAAAAATTTCTAATTGAAACCAGTTGTTGTATTTTTTATAAGTATTTTCGAGTTTTAGCTTCTTTAAAGTGGGCTTACTGATAACAGGTCCAATTCGCTTATTAAATATTTTCAAGAAAGCTCATCTATTTCTCTATGTCAAAAGCGTATTGTAGGTTTGAGTTCTAAAAATTCTTGTTTAAAAAAATAGTTGACAATAGAGCTTTGCCTTATTCTTCTCTTTTTGGACAACTTGCAGACTAAGCTCAGAAAATTCATGTCAAATCGTTTTTGTTTCGAATGAATTTATAATCCTATTGCGGTTTTGATTTTAAAGTTACGACTTTCGGCTCTGACACTTGAGGTTTCCACGAAGGCAATTAAATTTCGAGACTTTTTGTACAATAAAGCAGAGTCCGAAAATTGTTTTAGAGAAACCGCTGTTAAAAAATCCAATTTGTCAGTGAACAGAATATAAGTTTTGCCGCTTCGCTACCATCCTCAAGCTGATTTCATTTTTTGTTTTTATTTGCCATTACTTTTTAGTCTAATAGTTAAACTCTTGATGATTGCAATTTTTTGCGGCTTTCATTGGATGAATAAATGAACCCATTAAACGACTTCTGTTCTTAGTTAAAATTTTAAATAATTCTGAAATCAAAATTTTTTGAAAACAAAGTGTAAACGTTGTTTTTAACTTTGCACTTTTCTCTTCTTTTTTGATTACTTGTTACTTAGTCCCATTGATCACAATTAGGTACAGACACATGTTACTTTTTTGTTTGTGTTCAGAAAAGATGAATTTGATCAAATCTAAGGTTTTTAAGTGCATTACTTATTGTTTTAACGGCATCGGCACCCGTTTTTTGCAAATTTGTAGTTTAATCTTTGTTTTTCGTCTGTATTTGCATTTTTTGGTAGAGGTGCAATACGTCCCGGATAATTGCAAATCTCAAATTCTTCATATTGAGCTGTGATTGATCTGCCAACTAAATGAAGATTTCAATTGTTTTCTGATGGTTTTCATTTTTTGTTTTTAAAAAATAAACTTATTGTTTTTAAGTTTGCGGGTTTTGGTTCTTTTTTAAATAATTCTTTCGAACCTGTAACAAATGGCATTTTAAATTCTATGAATGTTGCAAAAACAATTAGGAGACTGATTTTCAAATCAGAGGTTTTTGAAATATTAAAAAAATTGAAATATTGTTGAAGGAATTTTTGTTTAAAAAAAATTTTTTGTCAAGAAAACTCGAGATCGAAAATTTCTTTTTGTTCGCACTCACTTTAGAGGTCCCAGAACTACATATTGGAACGTGTTTGTTTTTTTTTGTTAAGTCAGTTTTTGCCGATCGATGTCTTCATCGTATTGGTTTGTAAGTGTTATCAATAGAAGTCCACTTAAGCAAAGAATACAGAATTTGAAATATCTTTTTAAATGTCGTTTTTCCAGTGTTATCGAGGTTTAAGAATTAGCGAAATTCCGCGACTAATTTTTGTTGTTTTTGTTCACTTTTTTGGATTTTTATGCTTTTTTTCCTTTACTTCTGAAAATTTTGTTTAAATAAATAACGATAATGTTGTTGGTTTTATCTATAAAAAACAAAAAAAACTGTTTAACTGTTTGGGTCAGTTTATTTGCTAAAATCTTTGCTAAAATTTGTAATACTCAATCCTTCAGAATTCGATTGGAATAACCAGTTTAGACCAACTTGTATAAATTTGCCGTATTAGGAGACCTAAACAATGCTGACACAATCTTCAGTAACTCTATAGATTGCTAGTTTTAACTGCGTTTCCCCTTAGGATGTTTTCGATTTTTGATTTGACCCACTTTTTGCAATGTAAACTCAAAAAAATTCATCATTCGTCTTTGATATTTTTATTTGTTGTCAAATACTAATATCGATAGTGTTCAGAACAGTTACGATTTCCTAATGAAGAAAAGCAAAACAAAATCTTGTTTTGTTACAAAAGTTTTTAACAGTCAAAAAATTTCTAATTAAAACCCGTTGTTGTATTTTTTAAAAATATTTTCGAGTTTTTGCTTCTTTAAAGTAGGCTTACTTATAACAAGTCTAATTCGCTTATTAAATAGTTTCAAGAAAGCTCATCTATTTCTCTATGTCAAAAACGTATGGTATTTTTGAGTTCTAAAAATTCTTGTTTAAAAAAACAGTTGACTATTGAGCTCTGCCTTTTTTTCTCTTTTTGATCAACCTGCAGCTAAGGTCAGAAAAGACATGTCGCATCGTCTTTCTAATTAAATAAAATTAGGAAATTACTGCTGTTTTCCGTTCTAAGTACCGGTTTTTGTCTTTAATACTAGGAGTTTTCATCACCCAGTGATCCCATTCCCGGAAACCCTGCGGGGAAAGCCGGGAATCTTATAATTTCTCGGCAATCTTGGTGGGAAACCCGGGAATCTTATAAATTCTCGGTAATCTTGGCGGGAAACCCGGGAATACCATAATTTCTCGGTAATCTTGGTGGGAAACCCGGGATTTAATTTTTGACCGGTTTTCTTTGTGGGAAACCCGGGAACTTTTTTTCCCGGTAATCTTGGTAGGAAACTGGGGAGTGTCAACTTTTCCAATGATCTCAGCCGGAAGAAAGAGAATAGTAAGTTTTTTAATTAGTTGAGCTGGAAACCCGTTAACGTTGACGTTTTCTGGCCCAGCATGAGATTGTCGATTCAATTAGTAACAAAAACCAATAGACAAGAAACATTATCTCGTAAACACTCCTACAGTTTTCTTAAAAATTCAACACTATGCACCGTATATGGTTTCGCACAAAAATGCTACTTGAACCCTAATCTTAGACCCTTTGACTTTCTGAGGTAACCCAGTGCTCGAACCCACGACATCCACGCCAAGTCCACGCAAGATCTTGGATTCTTCAATAACCACACGAGGGTTTCCAGGAAATTGGCAGGAACTTTCGTGGTTTTCCAAGTTTTACTTTTGTTTACAAATGCTTCTTTTACATCCGAGAAATTTTCAGAAAGACAAAATTTTGGTTCGATTGCCCTGCATAACAGTCAAAACTTAGAGAAAAAAAAAACATTTTTTTTTCGAGCTCACAGCAGCATTTCCAAGATCTTGACAGGATCTTGACGAGATTTTGCGTGATTTCTCAAGATTTCGATTTGTCTTATTTTTGTCATAACGGTGCCCTATCAGTGCCAGCTTAACTCAGAGAAAAAAGTTTTTGTTTGACAATAACGAAAAAAAGGCTTTAAGGCTGAAAAAATTAATTATGATTGAGTTCTTGTCTGACCAACATACGAAGCCCGAGTTGTAACCTACGGAGCCCGAGTTGAACTAACAACCTAGCTGCCTTTCATTTCTGATTGGCAGGCTTCCAGTCTTTACATTTCCTCAATTTGTGATGAGGAGAATATTTTTCAGGAATGATAATTCAATTCCCGAACTCCAGACTTACACGATTTTGTCCGTGATGGAGGTGATATTGTAGAGTTGTCAAGTCTATGCTTCAGATAAAGTAATAAATTTTTCCCCATTCAGTGATGATTATCTCCACAATAATTTTTGGGAACGTCTCTATCTTTTCCAATGGGCATCGTAGAAAAACGTACCCGTCTATGAGCGATTTTTTTTTATTTGAAACACAATTTCTCTTTCCGAAACGTCTTTATAAAAAAGGAGAAGATTGTTTTCTTTTCTAGATAGATCAGAAACAACTAAACCGCTCCTCACAGAGCATGCAAGCTGTTGATGCATGTAGTGTAATGTGTTTGTCCTGAAAATTTGTTGTCGAACGGTTATTTAAGGTTGATTCCTGAATAACATGTCTATCTTCAAATTTTATTGATTGTGTTGTGTTTTGGTAAATGAAAAGGATCTTCTGCGTGCTATTTGCGTTTTTCATACAATATTCTAGTCCATGAAACAAACTATACCAGTGATTGCTGTTAATTCAACAATTTACTTTTTTCATGATTTCGGCAAATTTCGGAGACTGTTGTTTTGTGTCAAACACACAAAACATCATAGCCTTCATGGCGAGGTGCGAATTTTTTCCCACCTCATCATGAAGGTTTAACTCAACCAGGAACGCAAAGATAGACTGGAATTAGCCCCAGAAACACGACAGTTGTGCCATTAAACGCCGTCAAGCGTGTTTTTCGACAATTTTGGGCTTTTAAAATAGCTAAAAAAGTTGGGTGTAATTCAGCAATTTGCTAATAACACCCAAAGTCCAAAGTACTCTACCGAAAAAATAGATCACTGGAAAACTGGATTACAGTAATATAGAAGCGGTAACGACATACGGTCCTCAAGTAGCTTCCATTTTTTGAAGTCTTGCAGATTTAGATTTATAGAGGTACAATTTGTTGTTTTAACGATAAGTAGTCAAGTGCTTAGCAGAATTCTACCAACATAGTCTAATTGTATTGGCATTGTAATCGTCTGGCTGGTCATATATTGTACTACCCTAATTCGGCCTGGTAAAATTTATTGATTGCTAAATTTGAAAAAAAAGTCAACATTTCAGGTGATATTGGTGTTCACCAAATATGCGTACCTCAAAATACCATAGTATTCCTGCATGTATTGGTTTGTTGGATTTGTATTGTAGTGGGGAGTAACCCCATACACATTTTTATCTGGTTTTATGGAGTTGAGTGGGTCATTTTTTGCTCTGTAGGCGCCGAACCTCGACTTTCGGCCAATTTCGGCCAATTCGGCGGTGACATAATGTTGAATTTTTTTGATTCAAGATTACAAATTATAGTGTTTAAGATTGCTCAGTTAATGGGGAGTTTCACTATAAACAGATTGTATCTTTTTTTTAATAGTTTTGAAGGTTTATTTTAGCGAAACTTGATATTTGGTAGTCAGAATAGGTCATTTGACCAAATGAATGAGTGAAGTGGTGTTGTTTGCAATTGAACAAGTTTTTGGGCGTGCGTTTTGTGTTTTCTAGACACTGTTTAGGTTGCTGAAGCTAATTGTATCAAACAATGGCATTAATTCAACAATTTTTCTTTTTTCACGATTTCATCAAATTTTTGTTGATGTTGTTTTATGTCAAAACACACAAAACATCATAACCTTCATGGTGAGGTGGGAAATTTTTTCCCACCTCACCAAGAAGGTTTGCCGTGACCTAGAACGTGGAAGTTGACCAGAATTACACCCAAAAATACGCCGGGAACGCTGTTTCACGTTGTTTTACGTCGGTTCCGGAGATCTTGGGCTTCGATTTTAGCCCAAAAACTGGGGTACAGAACAGTATTTTGTTTATATCTGCCGAAGTACTGAACCAAATTCAACGGGAGTGGTCGCATTTGTTTGGCACTGAACCCTTCTTGCTTGCAGTATTTGGTTGGTTTCCCAAATCGGCCTAATCAAAAAGTTATAAATGTTCAAAGTTGAAATAGGCCGGATTTTCGGGCTATTCTGGGTGACCCAAATTTCGGTACAACAAAACGCGCGATTTACCCAACAAATGTTAGTGTTTTAGAATCCTCAGTTAGTGGGGAGTATCCCCATATATATTTTCCATAGCGTTTTACTGAATTGTGATAGTCAAATTTGGCTCTGAAAGCAGGTCACCTCGCTTTTTTGGTCATTTGTCAGGGTACCTAATTTTTGCTATAACTTCTACTAGAGTGCACCGATTGGGCTCATTTTTTAATATGATGCGTATCTCAAGCAGTGCTACAAACTGTACTAGGGGGTTTGTTTTTGTTCGGCCGTTTTAGAGAAATTGGCCAGTAAACTTGACCTCGATTTTAGCCCAAGAAGCGGTTGACACCATCCGACACCACCTTGAAGCTCTGTCACAAATCAATTTAAAGCTTGTTTATTGGTTCGTTAGCTTCCTTATATTATGAAAAAGCTTTCTAGCTATTATTTGTAATTTCTTTGACACATTTTCATGTCAAATTTTAGCTCTGCAGTCAGGTCACCACGCTTTTCGGTCATTTGGTACGGTACCTTATAATTGCTATAACTCCTCGAAGAATGTACCGATCGGGCTCATTTCTTAATATGATGCGTATCTCAAGCAGTGCTACAAACTGTACTAAGGGCGTTTATTTTTGTTCGGCCGTTTTAGAGAAATTGGCCAGTGAACTTGCCCTCGATTTTACCTCTAGAAGCGTTTGACACCAGCGGTTGACACCGTTGACACCGTTGACACCTTGAAGCTTTGAACTGTATTGAAAAAGAATACTGTTTTGAATAGCCCGTCTAACGTAGATTCTGAATATGTATACTTTATATAGCGTATTATGATGTTTAGATGTTCAATTTTAGCTCTGGAGGTGGTGTACCTCTCCTCCAAGGTCGTTTGGTACGGTACCTTCTTTTTGCTATAACTTCTTCTAGAGTGCACCAATTGGGCTCATTTTTTAATATGATGCGTATCTCAAGCCGTGCTACAAACAGTATTGAGGGCGTTTGTTTTTGTTCAGCCGTTTTTGAGAAATTGGCCAGGTCAGGTACCCCTATTTTGATCTGCTGGAGAGCAGGGTACCAGTATACCAGAGCTCTGTCACATCATCTATAATGCGATTTAAATTTTGTTTATTGGTGCATTAGATTGGCCTGATGATGGGGATTGTTCCCATATATATTTTAGAGGTGGTTATGATGAGTGGTTATTGGTTATAGCAGAGAAACAGGACCCGAAATGGGTCATTTTGGTCATTTGGTACGGTACCTTGATGTTGGAATATCTCCTCGTAGAGTGAACCGATTTTTGATCTGTCTTTTGAGTTGAACTCAGCTTGAGCAGTACTTGAATCCCTGTAAATGGCGTTTTGTTTCTTTCAGCCGTTTTTGAGAAATTGGCCTCGACACATACGGTCATTTTGTCCAGTAAGTGACTGGTACGTTTCACGTTTCTACATGTGAAATGTTAAAATTCATTACTTTGACTCCAGAAATAGGCTCATTGAACTCCATTTGTAATGGGAATTGTCCCCATATATATATATATTACACCTCATTTTATGTAGTTGAGATGGTCAATTTTAGCTCTGAATGTGCTGTATCTCTGCTCTGGGGTCATTTGGTACGGTACCTTATATTTGCTATAACTCCTCGAACAATGTACCGATTGGGCTCATTTTTTAATATGATGCGTATCTCAAGCAGTGCTACAAACGCTACTAAAGGCGTTTGTTTTTCTTTAGCCGTTTTTGAGAAATTGACCGGGAAAGTTGACCCCAGATTGACCCCTGAGGAGGGGAAACACTACATTGATGACCATTTTACTGACATGTAGATCTCACTTTTAGAGTTGTCCGAGTTCCATGGCATTGATCCAGAACTCAGGCCAAAATTTGGTCGGTTTGTGTTTTGGGGGGTCCTTTGGGGGGGGGGTGGCGGTTTGGCGCCGGGGGGGGTGGTCGGTGCGTGGGGTAGCCGTGCGTCTCGTGTGTTGTCTTTGATGTTCTTTTATGTATATTAACAAAGTATTTTTTCAGAGTTTGTTTCCTTGTCTTGTCTTCTCTTCTCTCTGCTGTCGTCTCTGCTGCCAGGTGAGTTCTTCCCGCTTCTTTGCTTGCTAGCTTGGCTAGCTGTCGCTTTCTTTCGGTCTGGTTTGCTCTGCACCGCAGAGCTGCGGTTTTCGGACCGGTTTTTTGGTCCGTGTTCCAACATCGCGGGAATGTGTTCTTGCAAAGCAAGAAGGTTCGCCGAAGCTTTGCGCTCTTCTTGGTTTTTCAATTTTGCGCTTTTTTTGTTTGCTTCCGCTTTTTTTTGGTCTGGTTTTCTGTGCAGCGCACAGTTTCAGTTTTTACAGCTAAGGACTTATTCTAAAAATTTGACATTCTACCTAAGAGTGTTATAGTCCTAGTAGTTTCTGAAAAAGAGCTAATTGCTGGTCCAGCTGGTCTGAGAAAAAAGTGATTGATACGTTGTCAGATTTCGAGCTCAAAAATTATTTTTGTGCGTTTTCATGAAAACTGAATTTCAGTGCAGTCAAGGACTTGTTCAATTGAATTGAGGGTCTACGTAGGAGTGTCATAGTCCTAGTAGTTTCTGATAGTGGGCTAATTGTTGATCTAGCTGGTCTGAGTAAAAAGTACTTAATACGTTGTCAGATTTTGAGCTCAAAAATTATTTTTGTGCGTTTTCATAAAAAGTGAATTTCAGTGCAGTCAAGGACTTGTTCAATTGAATTGAGGTTATACGTAAGAGTGTCATAGTCCTTGTAGGTTCTGATAGAGGGCTAATTGTTGATCTAGCTGGTCTGAGTAAAAAGTACTTAATACGTTGTCAGATTGCGAGCTCAAAAATTATTTTTGTACTTTTTCATAAAAAGTGAATTTCAGTGCAGTCAAGGACTGGTTCAATTGAATTGAGGGTCTACTTAGGAGTGTCACAGTCCTAGTAGGTTCTGATAGAGGGCTAATTGTTGATCTAGCTGGTCTGAGTAAAAAGTTCTTCATACGTTGTCAGATTTCGAGCTCAAAAATTATTTTTGTGCGTTTTCTTAAAAAGTGAATTTCAGTGCAGTCAAGGACTTGTTCAATTGAACTGAGGGTCTACCTAGGAGTGTCATAGTCCTAGTAGGTTCTGATAGAGGGCTAATTGTTGATCTAGCTGTTCTGAGTAAAAAGTACTTAAAACATTGTCAGATTTCGAACTCAAAAATTATTTTGCGTTTTCATGAAAAGTGAATTTCAGTGCAGTCAAGGACTTGTTCAATTGAACTGAGGGTCTACGTAGGAGTGTCATAGTCCTAGTAGGTTCTGATATAGGGCTAATTGTTGATCTAGCTGTTCTGAGTAAAAAGTACTTAATACGTTGTCAGATTTCGAGCTCAAAAATTATTTTTGTGCGTTTTCATGAAAAGTGAATTTCATTGCAGTCAAAGACTTGTTCAATGGAACTGAGGGTCTACGTAGGAGTGTCAAAGTCCTCGTAGGTTGTGATAGAGGACTAATTGTTGATCTAGCTGGTCTGAGTAAAAAGTACTTAATACATTGTCAGATTTCGAACTCAAAAATTATTTTTGTGCGTTTTCATGAAAAGTGAATTTCAGTGCAGTCAAGGACTTGTTCAATTGAACTGAGGGTCTGCGTAGGAGTGTCATAGTCCTAGTAGGTTCTGATACAGGGCCAATTGTTGATCTAGCTGGTCTGAGTAAAAAGTACTTAATACGTTGTGAGATTTCGAGCTCAAAAATTATTTTTGTGCGTTTTCATGAAAAGTGAATTTCATTGCAGTCAAAGACTTATTCAATGGAACTGAGGGTCTACGTAGGAGTGTCAAAGTCTTAGTAGCTTCTGATAGAGGATTAATTGTTGATCTTGCTGGTCTGAGTAAAAAGTGCTTAATACGTTGTCAGATTTCGAGCTCAAAAATTATTTTTGTGCGTTTTCATAAAAAGTGAATTTCATTGCAGTCAAAGACTTGTTCAATTGAATTGTTCATTCTAGTCAAGGACTTTTTTGCTTGAGGATTTGTGGTATAGCTGGGCTAGGCAAAAAGTTGGTTTTTCATATTCAAGTTTGCGAACAACTATTTTTAAAAATAGGTTTTTTTTTATCAGGTCATTTATCGGGCTCGAAGTTATGTATGTCTGTATACATGTATACTATATGTGTTTGTACATATAAAAGCTGGGTACGAGTGGGCTACGTTTTTCAAGAGGGTTAATTTATTGACCATCTTCACAGGTCACCCAAACTTTTTAATTTTCAACTCATGTTGTTTGAAAGGTTGTTTGTATCGAAAGCTCCATGATATTCAATCTTGTCGTCTTAGGTGTTGATATTATGTGTGTATGTATAAATAAAAAGTGGGTACGAGTGGGCTACGTTTTTTAAGAGGGCTTATTTATTGACCATTTTTACATGTCACCCAAACTTTTTAATTTTCAACTGTTGTTGTTTGAAAGGTTGTTTTGTTTGTATCGAAAGCTCCATGACATTCAATCTTGTCTTGTCTTAGGTCTTGATATTATGTGTGTATGTATAAATAAAAAGTGGGTACGAGTGGGCTACGTTTTTTAAGAGGGCTAATTTATTGACCATTTTTACAGGTCACCCAAACTTTTTAATTTTCAACTCATGTTGTTTGAAAGGTTGTTTGTATCGAAAGCTCCATGACATTCAATCTTGTCTTGTCTTAGGTGTTGATATTATGTGTGTATGTATAAATAAAAAGTGGGTACGAGTGGGCTACGTTTTTTAAGGGGGCTAATTTATTGACCATTTTTACAGGTCACCCAAACTTTTTAATTTTCAACTAATGTTGTTTGAAAGGTTGTTTGTATCGAAAGCTCCATGATATTCAATCTTGTCTTGTCTTAGGTGTTGATATTATGTGTGTATGTATAAATAAAAAGTGGGTACGAGTGGGCTACGTTTTTTAAGAGGGCTTATTTATTGACCATTTTTACATGTCACCCAAACTTTTTAATTTTCAACTGTTGTTGTTTGAAAGGTTGTTTTGTTTGTATCGAAAGCTCCATGACATTCAATCTTGTCTTGTCTTAGGTCTTGATATTATGTGTGTATGTATAAATAAAAAGTGGGTACGAGTGGGCTACGTTTTTTAAGAGGGCTAATTTATTGACCATTTTTACAGGTCACCCAAACTTTTTAATTTTCAACTCATGTTGTTTGAAAGGTTGTTTGTATCGAAAGCTCCATGACATTCAATCTTGTCTTGTCTTAGGTGTTGATATTATGTGTGTATGTATAAATAGAAAGTGGGTACGAGTGGGCTACGTTTTTTAAGGGGGCTAATTTATTGACCATTTTTACAGGTCACCCAAACTTTTTAGTTTTCAACTAATGTTGTTTGAAAGGTTGTTTGTATCGAAAGCTCCATGATATTCAATCTTGTCTTGTCTTAGGTGTTGATATTATGTATATAGAAAAGCTGGGCATAAACAAATTTAGAAAAAAGTTCAATTCTGTTTCAGCTAAAAATGAGCACTTTTACAGAGAAAAAGATTGGAATTTTTGGGGACAGCCATGTTCAAAGCCTCCAATTACCCGAAAATGTTGTTGCGCTGGGCAAAGGCGGAGAGAGAGCCCGCAATTGGAGGAATTACACAAATGAGCTGAGAGGTTACGATGTATTAGTCATCATGATTGGGGGAAATGATATTTGCCCCAGGGATATCTTTACACCCGCTGATATGTCCCTGAAAGAGTTAACAGCGGAAATCCGCGATTTGTTCAGTTACTGCCAGCAGAACAATACTGTAGTGTTGACGGCAGATATTATTCCGCGGTTGAACAATCCTGACGGAATCCGCAAAAAGAATAGTAGGCTGCTGAACAAATACAAGAGAAAACATATAGAATTAGCGGAAGCCATTGGTCGCGATTTCTCTGATGGGGTTCACCTCAGTTCTTATGAGTTTCTGAGCCAATATCTTATAAAGAAGATCAAGCTACTCGCTGAGAATGTGAATTAAAGGTTTACTCGCCTGAAATTTGTAACCTTGTCGCGTGTGCTTTTGTTGTTGCACAGTTTTGTGAATTACGTAATTTTGAAGTTTTGAGCTGTAGTTTGAGTTTTTTGACACTTGCTTTTGTTATGCCATTTTTGTCTGATTCAAAGTAATTAAAAACTCTCTCCGTGAACATAGTTTTGACTGAGCTGTTATATTACACTTTTGAACTTTTGCTCATTTGAGTATTCTGTGTATCTGGTGGAATAATAGCATGAACCTAAACAATAAATAAACTGGCTTAAACATAAAGAAATAGCATTAAATAATAGCATTAAAAAAGAAATAGCATTTGAACAGCCGCTCGCGTGGCTGGCTGAAAAGCTGACGGTGTGGCTTAAACAATAGGTAATTCGATAGTATGAACAGCCGATTGTGTGGCTGACTGAAAAGCCGATTGTGTGGCTGAAACAATAGGTAGATAAATAGAATTTGAACAGCTGATTGTGTGGCTGGTTGAAAAGCCGATAGCCTGGCTTAAACAATAGGTAATTAAATAGTTTGAACAGCCGATTGTGTGGCTGACTGAAAAGCCGATTGTGTGGCTTAAACAATAAGTAGATAAATAGAATTTGAACAGCTGATTGTGTGGCTGGTTGAAAAGCCGATTGAGTGGCTTAAACAATAGGTATTTCAATAGTATGAACAGCCGATTGTGTGGCTGACTGAAAAGCCGATTGTGTGGCTGAAACAATAGGTAGATAATTAGAATTTGAACAGCTGATTGTGTGGCTGGTTGAAAAGCCGATAGCGTGGCTTAAACAATAGGTAATTCAATAGTATAAACAGCCGATTGTGTGGCTGACTGAAAAGCCGATTGTGTGGCTTAAACAAGTAGATAAAAAAAATTTGAACAGCTGATTTTGTGGCTGCTCGAAAAGCCGATAGCGTGGCTTAAACAATAGGTGATTCAATAGTATGAACAGCCGATTGTGTGGCTGACTGAAAAGCCGATCGTGTGGCTTAAACAATAAGTAGATAAACAAAATTTGAACAGCTGATTGTGTGGCTGGTTGAAAAGTCGATTGAGTGGCTTAAACAATAGGTAATTATAAAGTTTGAAGAGCCGATTGTGTGGCTGACTGAAAAGCCGATTGTGTGGCTTAAATAATAGGTAGATAAATAGAATTTGAACAGTTGATTGTGTGGCTGGTTGAAAAGCCGATAGCGTGGCTTAAACAATAGGTAATTCAATAGTTTGAACAGCCGATTGTGTGGCTGAATGAAATGCCGATTGTGTGGCTTAAACAGGTAGATAAATAAAAATTTGAACAGCTGATTGTGTGGCTGCTTGAAAAGCCGATAGCGTGGCTTAAACAATTGGTGATTCAATAGTATGAACAGCCGATTGTGTGGCTGACTGACAAGCCGATCGTGTGGCTTAAACAATAAGGAGATAAATAAAATTTGAACAGCTGATTGTGTGGCTGGTTGAAAAGCCGATTGAGTGGCTTAAACAATAGGTAATTATATAGTTTGAAGAGCCGATTGTGTGGCTGACTGAAAAGCCGATTGTGTGTCTTAAACAATAAGTAGATAAATAGCATTTGATCAGCCGATTGTGTGGCTGGTTGAAAAACCGATAGCCTGGCTTAAACAATAGGTAATTAAATAGTTTGAACAGCCGATTGTGTGGCTGACCGAAAAGCCGATTGGGTGGCTCAAACAATAAATAGATAAATAGTGTTTGATCAGCCGATTGTGTGGCTGGTTGAAAAACCGATAGCCTGGCTTAAACAATAGGTAATTGAATAGTTTGAACAGCCGATTGTGTGGCTGACTGAAAAGCCGATTGTGTGTCTTAAACAATATATATATATATATATATATATATATATATATATATATATATATATATATATATTGTGTGGCTGACTGAAAAGCCGATTGTGTGTCTTAAATAATAAGTAGATAAATAGCATTTGATCAGCCGATTGTGTGGCTGGTTGAAAAACCGATAGCCTGGCTTAAACAAAAGGTAATTAAATAGTTTGAACAGCCGATTGTGTGGCTGACCGAAAAGCCGATTGGGTGGCTTAAACAAAAAATAGATAAATAGTGTTTGATCAGCCGATTGTGTGGCTGGTTGAAAAACCGATAGCCTGGCTTAAACAATAGGTAATTAAATAGTTTGGACAGCCGATAGTGTGGCTGACTGAAAAGCCGATTGTGTGTCTAAAACAATATATATATATATATATATATATATATATATATATATGTATATATATATATATATATATATATATATGTATATATATATGTATATATATATATATATATATATATATATATGTATATATATATGTATATATATATATGTATATATATATATGTATATAATATGTATATATATATATGTATATATATGTATATATATGTATATATATATATATGTATATATATATGTATATATATATGTATATATATATATGTATATATATATATGTATATATATATATATATATATATATGTATATATATATGTATATATATATATATATATATATATATATATATATATATATATATATATTGTGTGGCTGACTGAAAAGCCGATTGTGTGTCTTAAATAATAAGTAGATAAATAGCATTTGATCAGCCGATTGTGTGGCTGGTTGAAAAACCGATA
>NW_027451427.1:0-12759 GCF_964194025.1 Convolutriloba macropyga
CTGCAAGTAATGCCATTTAGATATTGTAGTGCGGTCTTTCACATTTCATCCATTATTAAAACTCAAAACCGCTGATTTGGTGTGCTTTCTTTTTGGTTTTGGTCTTGCTATTTTGTATGTTTCCGATGATGCATCTTTGAGAGTATTAATTGGCCGTCACTTTGTCTTATAAAACGAAGTAAAAACTGTCATGCAAAAAATGGTTTAAAATTGAGCGGAAACTTTCTCTGATTGTTTATAGACAAAATCAAAATTGTTCATAGAGTAAAAAAAATTATTTAAGAGTTCTGATGATATACAAGTACGAGTAGAAATTCTTTAATTTATTAAAATATCAAAAATAAAGATTGAAATTTGTAAACAACTGGAAAGTTTTGCTCGTAAACTTCACTCAAACTACTACAGAAAATTTATATCTGAGAAGTTTTCAAAAGACAAGTTAGGACAGGGATAAGCTTTCTGATGACGCAAACACCACATGGTATTAAAAACAGTTCAAACAAAAAATACGATGACTCGAAATGAGTTCTGATGATGTTCAAGTACGAATAAAAGTTCTTTAAATTATTACTAATTAAAAGGAAGATCAGTCCGCAAGATGACAATTCGCGCAATTTATTTTGCAAAATGGAACAAAATCAAAAATACAGATTGAGATTTGTAAACTACTTGAAAGTTTTTCTCCTAAACTTCTCGCAAACTACTACAGAAAACTTACATCTGAGTATCAAGTTTACAAGATTGACGTCACTAAATCGCAAATGTTCAATTAACGATCCACGTTTAATCGCATGTGCTCAAAAGGTTCTTTGCGAAAAACTTTCAGGATTGTTTCTTAGTCCTTTTGGGAAATCTAAATTGTTTAGCTCCAATTTGAGTTGAAAATTTGCTCTGTTCAAATTGGTCAGAGCAATTTTGGGCAGCTTTGCTTCATAATTTTAGTGTTCTCTAGAGCTTCTCAGTCTCAAGCAGTAGGCCCAAGTTAAATCACCTTGGTTTAAAAAAATTTAAATTATCATTTTTCGGCTATTGTGTTTTTAGGATAAAAATTATGGCAGATTTGTTTTCATTGGAACTATTCACTCATTGACTTTCAGTTATTTCCAAAAATTGAATTTTAATTACACATTGAAACCGTAGATTTTTTTAGCAGCTAGACCTACAAAAATTTGGCCGATTTATTTTAAGGAAATAAGATCGATTCAATTTTCACTGTCTCTATTTTTCTGAAACACATTTTCATTTATAACCTTATCAAATGTCATGTGTAATTAGTGACAACCTTTTCATCTTAACTAATTCGTAGCTATGAGTTTTGTAGAAAGGCATACAACAGGAATTTGGATAATTGATTTTGTGTCAACTGTCAAAATTTTTTCGATTAAGTGGCTGACATTATCAGCCAGATCAAATTGTATCATTTTTATATTTCTCTCTAGCAAGTCTCATTATAGATTTTTTCCTTAAAACAAAGGACATCAATAGAATGTAGAATTTCAATAGCTATTATGCAGTTCAAAAATGTCCGAAAAATCCGATAAGATGAATCAATCTGTTTGCAAAAGTGAGATACAAAGCACGACAAGTCCTGAATATCAATTCGAGATACAAACAACAAAAAGACGCAATTCGGTCTACCTGATTCATTTCATTAGTATTTATGTGATTTGTTTTTAATGAAGAAAATGATATAATCATTGATCAAATAGTAAATAATTCAGTTTCCCTGTCGTACCGAAGTTTTTGAAAGACAAGTTAGGACAGAGAGAGGCTTTCTAATGACGCAAACACCAGTATGTATTGAAAACAGTTCAAGCAAAAAATACGATGACATGAAATGCTGGAAAAATTAGCAAATTGATTTTTTTTGGAAAACAGGTGGGGTCTCACTTATTGATGAATAAGTACACAATTAAAAGAAACTAAGGAAAAAAGGGGAAATTTAAAACCTATGAATACGCATGTGAGACTCATTTGTCACAATGTAGCTGCCACAAATATCAAAGAGGGCAACTATCTTTTAAGCATTACCAGATGTTATTTTGACAACATTAAAATATTAATCAGGCTCCGAAAATCTAATTATTTTTACAACTAAATTAAAGACTTTCTGAGGCAACAAAATTAAGTGGCTTCATAGTGTACTTCTACTATTGATACTCCGAAAAAGGTTTACTAATATTGTGTACATCAAACAATAAAAATTCTTTATTATTATTATTAATTTCGATGGAACCCTAAACAACGCACAAGAAGCATCAAAAAAAGGATTATGTAAATTATTAAAGCGCAAATAAACCTATCGACTCTTTTTGGTTCCCGGTAAAAATTCAAAATTTCCATCAGCACTGAATTGAAGAATTTAAATATAGTTGCAATCACTTTTTTCAAATATTGTCGTTAAATCTAATTGACGAAGAACCGATGGAATACTTTCTAAAATACGCTAAGAGACGAATCAATTGAAGACTCAGTTATTTCAATTTCTAACCATGAAAAACTAAGAATATTTGTCACAAACAAGACGAAAAAACGACATATCAAAGATCACAAAGATCAGAACGAAGATGAAAAAATATACAACTTCCAAAAACAACAATATTCAGCAAAAAGATTCATGAATAGAAGAACTAGAACTAAGAGAAAGTGCAAATCTTTCTCATAAAAAAATTAAGAGCGTAAGAAAAAAATATAATAAAAAATGAATTCAAATAAATGAAGCTAGCATTCACAATTTCATCTGTTACATGAACATTAAAAAGAGTTCAGAAGACATCTTTGAAAAGATGATAACAGTAAAAACTGCAGTCACATCACTGCACGTTGACAAAAACTCGGTTTTCACTGCTGAAATAAACGCAGAAATAGCTTTCAAGAACTGAAGTGTATTACTTAGTATTTTTTAAAACTCTTTCAAAAACGAGTTTCAAATTGGAACTCATCTATAAAATTTAAGTTCATTAGGTTTTGCTTAGCAATTATTTTTGGTAGACGTTTTAAGTATTGATTAAATATGAAAAAGATTTAAATAGTGTCTCCAAACAAGATAATAAAAACTAATAATTTTTTAAGTAATTTTTCCCAAATCCTAGTGTATCCTAGTGCAAAATAAAGCGCTATTGAGAATCAATCATTGCTGATCGCTGTTCACTAAATTCTGCACGCAAACCAAATAAATGCGATTACCAAGACATTAGACTTCTTTAGTATTTCAGGTTTGATGACAACATTAAAATATTAATCAGGCTCCGAAAATCTAATTATTTTTACAACTAAATTAAAGACTTTCTGAGGCAACAAAATTAAGTGGCTTCATAGTGTACTTCTACTATTGATACTCCGAAAAAGGTTTACTAATATTGTGTACATCAAACAATAAAAATTCTTTATTATTATTATTAATTTCGATGGAACCCTAAACAACGCACAAGAAGCATCAAAAAAAGGATTATGTAAATTATTAAAGCGCAAATAAACCTATCGACTCTTTTTGGTTCCCGGTAAAAATTCAAAATTTCCATCAGCACTGAATTGAAGAATTTAAATATAGTTGCAATCACTTTTTTCAAATATTGTCGTTAAATCTAATTGACGAAGAACCGATGGAATACTTTCTAAAATACGCTAAGAGACGAATCAATTGAAGACTCAGTTATTTCAATTTCTAACCATGAAAAACTAAGAAAATTTGTCACAAACAAGACGAAAAAACGACATATCAAAGATCACAAAGATCAGAACGAAGATGAAAAAATATACAACTTCCAAAAACAACAATACTCAGCAAAAAGATTCATGAATAGAAGAACTAGAACTAAGAGAAAGTGCAAATCTTTCTCATAAAAAAATTAAGAGCGTAAGAAAAAAATATAATAAAAAATGAATTCAAATAAATGAAGCTAGCATTCACAATTTCATCTGTTACATGAACATTAAAAAGAGTTCAGAAGACATCTTTGAAAAGATGATAACAGTAAAAACTGCAGTCACATCACTGCACGTTGACTAAAACTCGGTTTTCACTGCTGAAATAAACGCAGAAATAGCTTTCAAGAACTGAAGTGTATTACTTAGTATTTTTTAAAACTCTTTCAAAAACGAGTTTCAAATTGGAACTCATCTATAAAATTTAAGTTCATTAGGTTTTGCTTAGCAATTATTTTTGGTAGACGTTTTAAGTATTGATTAAATATGAAAAAGATTTAAATAGTGTCTCCAAACAAGATAATAAAAACTAATAATTTTTTAAGTAATTTTTCCCAAATCCTAGTGTATCCTAGTGCAAAATAAAGCGCTATTGAGAATCAATCATTGCTGATCGCTGTTCACTAAATTCTGCACGCAAACCAAATAAATGCGATTACCAAGACATTAGACTTCTTTAGTATTTCAGGTTTGATGTCAAAAATACCAATAAAAATTTCATTTTGTCAAAACTAACAAACTTTTTATTTACAATTAACGCAAAACAAGCAGATATCAACTGACATTCTCCCTGTTTGCCTGTTCTTTTGCACTATGACATATTAAAACAATTAACTGAATTTTGGTCAAAAAAATTTTTTAAAGCGTTTGAGTAAGCAAATAATAGTTTTTAAATTGTTTGAAGATTGAGCGAAACATTCTCTCAGATTTTTTTGCAGAAAAAAAACCAAGGTTTTTTTTCTGTTTTGTTCTATGTTAAGACACAGACGAAAGAATACGATAAATATTTTTAAGATTAGCTCGAAAAAACCGCTAGTAGCCTGAAATGATGGACTGTTGAGCTGATTGTAGATATATTTGATCAAAAGTTAGACAAATTGCCTTAAATTTTTTATTAAATTTGTTGCCAAACCTTATTCAAGAAGTTCATAGATACTCTTTTCGAAAAAAGTGCACGTGGGCTAGTCTAGGATACCATTACCATTTCTATAAGTATAAGAAAGACATTTCATAGGCTTAGAAAACGCTCAAACACAGTCAAGTCCTTTAAAAATCCCTTTTTAAACTGTCGTTTTTCGTTTAAAAAACAAACTGGCCTTAAAAAGAGGCAATCAAAGAACGTATGCCTGCGACTTTTTGTACGAAAAAATACAAAGAAGTAAAGGTATTTCTGTTATACGGACTAAATCTGAAGTGTCGATTGCTCAATTCAGATCCAGAGCTCAGGATTCAAAGTTTCCTGAGACATACAAACAGGGACATACAAAACTGGTGTTTTTTACGACAGTATTCGGGCAGCTAGAGAATTTAGTGACATTGACAGTTAAAATCTCATAGAAACAGATAAAATTTGAATGAAAGATGTCTCAATTTTTTTTCACAAAACACGCAACTGATTTTTTTTTGCATTTTTTATGATGGAGACTGACAAAATGATATGATAGTTATTTTTCTAAGATAATAATAATACTTTAAAATTTTTTTAAAAAATTTTGAAATTTTTGTGCTTTGATGTACTGCTTTCTACTATTAAAACGAATTTTAAAAATCACGTACAGCTTCAATTGATTTTAAAAAACAAGATAAAAAAGTTATTAATTCAAAAATCTCAAACTAATTTGCAGAGGCGCACTTCAAAGTACAAACTTTAATCACTCTAAAGAAATGCTTTCTAATTTTATCATTGGTTAAAAAGTACAAAAATATATTCATAGATGAGCACAAAATCAGGGTAAAGTTTGCCAGTGAGTACAACAAATATCTTTTGGCCCATTCGTGGTTAGTCGTAGCTGGTGACGTAAAACTCCACGAAATCACGACTGAAGCCGAGTGACAAATCACGAACACGAACGAAACCGAAAGCAACATTTTCGTGATTTTTGATTTTTCTGCAAGCTCCAACGCGTCAATCTCAGCTTTTTCGGCTGCTAGCATGCTCACGGCGCGTCGTTTTTGTTGATTCTGTCTTTCGATTCGTCGACGGAGCTGGACCAGAATTACAATGTTGCAGAAAAGTATGAATGAAATGGGAATTACGCCCCCCAATGTGAATCTGCTGTAATTTTGAAAGTGTTTGGCGTAGTTACTTTTGATCAGGGAGCATGTCTTCAGTCCGTCTGCGTTCTCTACTACTGAAAATTTCATAAGAAACTTAATATGTTCTAGGTTATTTTAAGCATGCTTGATCCTGTCAGATTTTTTTTTTTGCCGCAATTAGTTAGCTTATCTGTGATGCTTTTAGGAGAATTTTTGCTTTTTGTCAAATCAATCAAGTCTTGCAGAACCTGCGGTCTAATTGCATAAACAGCCCGCAATAAGAAAGTATTCTATTGTTTAATTTGTTTTTTCGTTATAGCATGTTTAAGTCCCGATGGTTACGTTTTTTTTAAAATTTTTCAATTAAAAATTATTCTGAGTAAGAATAGGGCCATACGAGGTAAGATATCTCAGGTAAATATATTTTTTCACCATAATTCACTGCAATTGTTATCGCTTTCCCAGTGCAACCTTAACCTGGTACGGTTAGTTTGTATTGAATTTATTCGGAAACCGAATAACTTTATTTCTCTAGAACTCAGACAAAGAAAATTTATCGCATACCTGAGTAAATGAACCAATAGGGAAGAGAAACGAGACAGCTGAAGAGAACGACACCCATTCCACAAACATTTGCCCATTTGCTGTTCACGTGGTTCCTGTAGAACACTGCACAGTTGATGGCCATGAGTCTCTCCACTGTGATGCAACAGAGAAGGTACTTTGCACAGAGGGGCACCACTGTCGCAGAGAACCAGATAAACTGGCACATCCATGAGTCATAGTGCTGGATTGACACACCTGCAAACACCATCTAATTAAACGCAATCTATCAATTTATCAACTGCTGCCAGCACTGCTTTATTGTCAAACTTATGTGGAGAATACTTAAGTGATGAAACCGACTTGCAAGCACGATAATCTGGTCAGAGGTCACTTTGGACTGGGGTGGTCTGACCAGACTTCACTTGTGCCTGCGACAGTCTAATCAGAGGTCATTTTTGCCTGGACCTCATCTTCATTGGCCATTTCTGATATGGCCTTTCGGTCTAAGTTGGTTTTCAAAACGGCTCAGAAAGTTTACTAGAATTAATAAATTAATTTCTTTTCCTGACAGAAACGAGAAAAAGAACCATGTGAAACAATTCCCTCTGCTTTCAAAAAAATCCCTCGAAGCAATTCCCTTGTGCTGTTTACTTTCTAGAAAATTTTGTCATACGAAGAAACACTTCTGGGGTAGACATTTTAGCAGGCTTTCACTGCAGATTATGTAAGAAAGAAGGCTGCAATTTTCACTGCATATTATGTGGGCGCTGAATGATCTTAAAGGCGTTGACTGTGCTGGTCATATAAAAAATCAGCTTATTTTGTGACGTAAATTGAGCCCTTTCCATCGCGTTTCTTTATATTTTCAGAACTTCTCAATACAATTCATAAAATAAAATATAATTATTAGATGAAATTTTAGAGTGACCATCACATTTCAGCTAATTTTAAGACAACTTTTTGATCTGTTGTAATATAAAAATGAAAAGGGATTAAGGCACTAAAGCGGTAACTGAAAACCATATCAGTTAGAATCGCGGATAGAGTCTGTAATGTAATGTTAGTTTAGCCATTCTAGACCGGTAGCGGAAAAAAAAACCACGGAAAAAGCCACCACTTCAATTTAGATAGGAAAAAAAAACACGGAAAAAAACCCACGGAAACAAACCCCCACTTTTTATTAAGAGCTGTGCATTTAGCGGGTTTGGCCATGTCTCGCGGGCCATGGCAATGCCCCAGTGGCCCGTGGGACTTGATATGTAACTATTACAACCGAACACATTTTTCTCATGGAGAACTCTTTTTCTATATTCAAACAAGCTTCAGTTTTTGCTTTACAAAAATATAAAACTTTAGCATAAAACTTTTAATATAAATACTTGATTCCTCCAAAACTTTAGTGCTTCAATTCATCGGATTTTTTGCGGTTGGATTTTTGATAACATTTCCGCATTAAAAGAAAGCTAACAAGTTCAACAAAATATCAAACAAACTTTCGCTTAAATTGGCAACTTTGTGAAGTCTTTGGCTTGTCTTGCCACATTTAAGTTTAAAGCTTAAAACACTTTCTTACACAGCCGAAAATTAATATGAAAAAAAATTTGTCGGTAATATAAAATTGAAAAATAAAAAAAATCGGTTTATCTTTTTCCATTTTAATAAAAATTAACCTCTGGGCTCCCAAACGTCGGCAACGAGGCGTCTGCTCAAACTTTTTTAAATGGAACAAAGAATATTACGCCGAAACAGGAAATGAACGTTTTTTAATCTACTAATATATCCTTTGCGGAGAAAAGTCCTGCAGATGAAAAAATAAAATAAAAAAAAACTTCCTGCACAAGGTTATGCAAATGCCAATCCATATTTTTGAAATTCTGCTCATTATGCATGTACCAGTAAAACTAAATAAGTATTGACGTAAATAACTTGTGGGGGTCGACAAGAAAGAAAAGATGGTAGCAACACATTGAGCAATCAAAACAAAGCACCCCGGTCATACTGGAACCATGATCTTGCAAGAATCTGGCAGAACCTGTCAGAATTTTGCAAGATAACCATTCATTCTGCCGGAATCTTGCAGTTTAACCGTTTTCTGTCTGAATCATGCAAGGAAAGCGTTGTTGTAGGCTAAATCTCCGTGGAAGCATTTTTATTAGCTATGCTACTTTGATAACTGGTTTTAAATCGAGAGCTGCTTTTTAGCAGAAAAGAATGAAAATAGCAAGTTGTACTTTTTAGGTGGTAATATTTTTTTTAAAAATTTGTAACCAAAAAATTTTAAATTTTTCCGAATGAAACCTGAGCTACTGAGTCTTAATTACTTTGATCCGAAAATAATGTTAAAGAAAAGGAATTAAATCCAGCAATCAAATTGCAACTCGACAGGAACAAAATGTGTTTTTTGTTTCCAAGAATCTTGCAAGGTAACCATTTTCCGGGCAGATCTTGCATTATAGCCATTTTTTGGCAGATCTTGCATTATAACCATTTTTGTCAGATCTTTCAAGATAACAATTTTTTTCACAGAACTTGCAAAATAAGCCAAATCTTTTCTCCCAGATCTGCCAAATCTTGCAAGATAACCAACCATCTTCGCCAGGGGCAAACACTGTATATAATGTTTCATTTCGCGCTCCCTCTCACGTAAGAATAGATCTTCTCGAAGAAATTACAAAACTGATGAAATTTTCAGCAAAACATAAAGTAATGAATTCCAAAGATGGAGAGCTTTCAAACAAGCTTCTGGCGTCGCATTAAAAAAATTGAAAAACTGCTCTCTTTAGAGAGCACACTAGAGACAGGATCTTATTTTGAGTGCCAAAGAAAAACAGTTATTTTTTGAGCTAAAAGATTAATTTTGTCCAAAAAATGCAGCGAAGTTCACTTGCTTTACAAGATTTATCAAAAATGAAAGCGACGGTTAGTTGCAAGGAATTGATTTCATATAAAAAATTCTTGTTTTGAAAAAAAAATGTGACCAAGCTCATATTAGGCAAATTATGACTGATTTTGTAAAATTTTACCCACAATGTTAAAAAATGAGGACATCAAGAGAGCACTTGAAATAAAGAAGGAATGTGGTGAAAACTTGCAACTTGAAATGACTATTATGAAAATGAGAACTGGAATGAAACAGTGAAGAAATGATATTTGTTATTATTAAACTTCATCAAATATGAGATCATGAACTTTCTCGAACCAAGAAACTTGGTTGTAATCAATAAGCAAAAGTGAGAGGCACAAATTTGGGAATTGATTGCTATTTAAATTCAAAACTCCAATAAAAAAGTTTCCTGTTTCGTTAGCGAAATGAAGATTTTGAAAAATTTTTAAAGGTAACTCATATCTTGTGTCATTTTTAATTTAGTTCATATTTTGTCATCTAAGCAGTTGACCTATCTGTTCAGTGCTTTAGGCATTCAATTTGCGGTTAAAATGTGCTGAGGTTTAAACAAACATTTTGTTCAGCAGCTTCCACTAGAAACTACTTTGTTTCACAATTCTCAATTATGTTCGATTTCATTTTCTCAGTAATCCATTTCAAACGCAAATGACCAATTTAAAATTGTCAATTGGGAAGGGTATTTAATAAAAATGAGATTAGGAGTATTCGCACCACTAATCCAAAATCAGAAATTATTTGAATATGCGCAAGTAAATAATCAAGCAATTGCGCATTTTCCACTACAGTTACTATAAGTTGCTATCATGATACGAACTGACCTAAAAGTATTGTCTCAGGCATAACATGGCACAATCAGCAAAAAACCGCACAAAACTCAATTGCATATTGACGCCTAATGGGAAAGCCGGCTACAAATCTGCCTCTCAATTGATAAAAACTGATCATCCAGTAAAAAATAGCTCTTCCAGCTAAAGAGAAATTACATCCCGACAAACTGCCAGGAAATCCAGTTGAGTGATATAACCAGATGAACCAGAACCATACGAACCAGAAGGAAACAAAAGAAAACATAAACAAGGAGCAGGTTGAAGCCATACTCAGCAATCAGAGCGAGTTGTATAGACCAGAAACGCGCAACTCAAAGCAACATAGCAGTACAGATGCCAGAAAGCAGACGAAATTGTCATCCTGTGTTGCGACTGGCGATAAAACAATTTCAAAAAAAAGACTCACTCTTTTCTCTACCTTTTGCTACAGAGGGTCGTCGGACAATCAGTAACAAACAACCGCATCGCGAAATCGAGTAACAAACAACAAGTGATCTTTGGAAGGCGATGGAGGAACTTTTTGTCAGTTGTCGCGTCATAACATGACCGATACGTTCTCTTCGCTCTTAAAAAACAAACAACCGAGGCAGTTAAACAATTTTATGGAAGACTCAAGGAACAAGCCCAAAATTTTTGATTGAGAGACAAGGAAGACGCTATAGTTTGTTAGTTTGTGATATAATTATCACTAACATTCTATATTTCGATGAGCAAAAGTATATGTTTCGTGAAAACATATCCCCAAGTATGTCACTCGAAGAAACGATGCATATGGAAATGGGCACTGAAGAACAACAAAAGGTAATGAAAACTGGTCAAACAATCACATTGATCACGTGGATAATTCTCAAATCGCAACCCGAACTGTAGTCAACAACGACCATCATTCAATCGCAACGCCAATGGTTAAAACCAAAACCACTACTCCAATAAATGCTGCAACTGTCCACTACGTCGGACTAACAATAAGAGAGAAGCTGGTCCTGCTCTAGGAAAAAAATGCAACAATTGCGGAATCGTTACTCATTTGGCTAAAGTGATCAAAAAAGCTAAAATTATGATCAAACTTTAAACTGACAAACAAATGTCAAATGTCTAACAAATCGAAAAAAATTATCAAAGATGATGATGCCAATGAAACCGTTTACTGTACCAAAAAAAACAAACAACAAGGTTTTTGGATCTCATATGAAAGCTCCGACAATGATTGCGTAGCAATGGTGACACGCAAAACAGCGACAAAAGTAGATCCAGCAAATGTTCGGTTAACACACGTGAAAAGCAAAAAGTACCGCAATAATAGACTCTATAATTATTAGGCATAATCAACCAAACATTTTGCCTCAAACAAAAGTTAATGGGATACCTGCAAACTCATGGATCACTGGAACGGAAAAAAAGAATTGAAAACCTACTCAATCAAAGTTATTAGAAAACTACAAACATCAGTAGCCTGTAGAAAAATCAGCTTACAAAATGTCGTGTTAACAGACGCAGAGGACGGAGACGATAACATTGTGGGACGAGATCTCCTTGCACAATTTGGACTGGCAGTTGTGCAGCATCAAACATTGGTAATTTTTTTTAAAATTTCACTTCAAAAACCCTCCAATAAAAGATGCAATCACAGAACAATATCCAATCTCCAAGTTTGATTTCTTGTATTGGCTTCTAAGCTACAACATTAATTCTATCTAAAAAAAAACAAAATGAAAATTTAAATAGAAGCTCGATGGAAATTTTCACTTCCTCTATTACCTTTCCTTTGAAAAAATATCATTCTAAAGACCGCACTCGGCTCAAATTCAGCAAAAAGTCCAATCACAAAAAACAAATAAATGCCAAAAAACAATAGCCAAGCATTGAATAGCTCAATGATGCAGTTTCTCAAGAGCTGACAGAAACGCAAAACGGTCAAAACGTTTATTTCACTACTGTAGGCCCCAAAATGCGCCCATAGCCAACTATGACTCCACTTCCCCCAAACCATTAAAACTGTATTTTAATTATCATTTGTCGTTAAATAACGGGAAACTACCGTTTCAAAACTGAGTTTATTATCTCACAGACATGAAAGCCGAATTTCGATCAGCTATAGATTATACTTCAATCAGACTACCAAAATGCATTCTGTTTTTTTTTCAAAAGATAATCATAGCTAGAAAGTAAAGGTTCCGACGACGAATATATGAAAAACGTTCATCAACGTTTAAAAAGGGCATAAATGAATGAAAATTACAAATACATTTAACAAAATGTCGTTTTGCAAAATGGGATACTGATTGACTAGTTCATAGATTTGCGCAGACCTGAATTTTGCCACTCGAATTGAAGACTGACGCAGTCTTAGCAATACAACTTAAGAACACTGAAAAAACGTAGATCCTTTTTAGGATCTCCTCATTACTTCAGTAAATTCATTCCAAATATTGCACAAATAAGCTACCCTCCTCGTCCATCTTTTTTTGCTATAAACCTAATCTGCTACTATAATCCTATTCTTTGAGTTCAAATTAAGAG